>NC_142106.1:49342500-49442500 GCF_056152115.1 Neolamprologus brichardi | reverse complement strand
GATCTCGGAAGCTAAGCAGGGCTGGGCTTGGTTAGTACTTGGATGGGAGACTGCCTGGGAATACCTGGTGCTGTAAGCCTTTCATGTCATTGAACTGCTTTTGATCCAGAGAAGGGGTGTATTAAAATACCCAAACCAGCTTTCCCATTAATGAGGGCACATTAACGACATTGCTTTTGGCTGTTTTCACCAATGTCTTGTTCTGCTGGCTGAGGCCACCTACAACACACCAGGGCCAGTGCTGCTGGCCGAGGCTAACTACACCATACCAGGCCCTGTGCTGGTTCCTGAGGCCATCTTCAAAAATCCAGGGCCTGTGCTGCTGGATAAATGCTAAACTGAGTCTTTGGGTTAGGGTATTAGGCAAGCATGCAGGTAGGGTTATAGGATTGTGTTCGTAACTTCAGGTACTGGCCACCTCATCACTTGATTCCATAAATTGACACATTGTGCTGTGGGCAGCAGCTTACGGCCATACCACCCTGAGCACGCCTGACCTCGTCTGATCTCGGAAGCTAAGCAGGGCTGGGCTTGGTTAGTACTTGGATGGGAGACTGCCTGGGAATACCTGGTGCTGTAAGCCTTTCATGTCATTGAACTGCTTTTGATCCAGAGAAGGGGTGTATTAAAAGACCCAAAGCACCTGCCCATTAATGAGGGCACATTAACGACATTGCTTTTGGCTGTTTTCACCAATGTCTTGTTCTGCTGGCTGAGGCCACATACAACACACCAGGGCCAGTGCTGCTGGCCGAGGCTAACTACACCACACCAGGCCCTGTGCTGGTTCCTGAGGCCATCTTCAAATATCCAGGGCCTGTGCTGCTGGATAAATGCTAAACTGAGTCTTTGGCTTAGGGTATTAGGCAAGCATGCAGGTAGGGTTATAGGATTGTGTTCGTAACTTCAGGTACTGGCCACCTCATCACTTGATTCCATAAATTGACACATTGTGCTGTGGGCAGCAGCTTACGGCCATACCACCCTGAGCACGCCTGACCTCGTCTGATCTCGGAAGCTAAGCAGGGCTGGGCTTGGTTAGTACTTGGATGGGACACTGCCTGGGAATACCTGGTGCTGTAAGCCTTTCATTTTCATGTCATTGAACTGCTTTTGATCCAGAGAAGGGGTGTATTAAAAGACCCAAAGCAGCTGCCCATTAATGAGGGCACATTAACGACATTGCTTTTGGCTGTTTTCACCAATGTCTTGTTCTGCTGGCTGAGGCCACCTACAACACACCAGGGCCAGTGCTGCTGGCCGAGGCTAACTACACCACACCAGGCCCTGTGCTGGTTCCTGAGGCCATCTTCAAAAATCCAGGGCCTGTGCTGCTGGATAAATGCTAAACTGAGTCTTTGGCTTAGGGTATTAGGCAAGCATGCAGGTAGGGTTATAGGATTGTGTTCGTAACTTCAGGTACTGGCCACCTCATCACTTGATTCCATAAATTGACACATTGTGTTCTGGGCAGCAGCTTACGGCCATACCACCCTGAGCATGCCTGACCTCGTCTTCTCTCGGAAGCTAAGCAGGGCTGGGCTTGGTTAGTACTTGGATGGGAGACTGCCTGGGAATACCTGGTGCTGTAAGCCTTTCATTTTCATGTCATTGAACTGCTTTTGATCCAGAGAAGGGGTGTATTAAAAGACCCAAAGCAGCTGCCCATTAATGAGGGCACATTAACAACATTGCTTTTGGCTGTTTTCACCAATGTCTTGTTCTGCTGGCTGAGGCCACCTACAACACACCAGGGCCAGTGCTGCTGGCCGAGGCTAACTACACCACACCAGGCCCTGTGCTGGTTCCTGAGGCCATCTTCAAAAATCCAGGGCCTGTGCTGCTGGATAAATGGTAAACTGAGTCTTTGGCTTAGGGTATTAGGCAAGCATGAAGGTAGGGTTATAGGATTGTGTTCGTAACTTCAGGTACTGGCCACCTCATCACTTGATTCCATAAATTGACACATTGTGCTGTGGGCAGCAGCTTACGGCCATACCACCCTGAGCACGCCTGACCTCGTCTGATCTCGGAAGCTAAGCAGGGCTGGGCTTCGTTAGTACTTGGATGGGAGACTGCCTGGGAATACCTGGTGCTGTAAGCCTTTCATTTTCATGTCATTGAACTGCTTTTGATCCAGAGAAGGGGTGTATTAAAAGACCCAAAGCAGCTGCCCATTAATGAGGGCACATTAACGACATTGCTTTTGGCTGTTTTCACCAATGTCTTGTTTTGCTGGCTGAGGCCACCTACAACACACCAGGGCCAGTGCTGCTGGCCGAGGCTAACTACACCACACCAGGCCCTGTGCTGGTTTCTGAGACCATCTTCAAAAATCCAGGGCCTGTGCTGCTGGATAAATGCTAAACTGAGTCTTTGGCTTAGCGTATTAGGCAAGCATGCAGGTAGGGTTATAGGATTGTGTTCGTAACTTCAGGTACTGGCCACCTCATCACTTGATTCCATAAATTGACACATTGTGCTGTGGGCAGCATCTTACGGCCATACCACCCTGAGCACGCCTGACCTCGTCTGATCTCGGAAGCTAAGCAGGGCTGGGCTTGGTTAGTACTTGGATGGGAGACTGCCTGGGAATACCTGGTGCTTTAAGCCTTTCATTTTCATGTCATTGAACTGCTTTTGATCCAGAGAAGGGGTGTATTAAAAGACCCAAAGCAGCTGCCCATTAATGAGGGCACATTAACGACATTGCTTTTGGCTGTTTTCACCAATGTCTTGTTCTGCTGGCTGAGGCCACCTACAACACACCAGGGCCAGTGCTGCTGGCCGAGGCTAACTACACCACACCAGGCCCTGTGCTGGTTCCTGAGGCCATCTTCAAAAATCCAGGGCCTGTGCTGCTGGATAAATGCTAAACTGAGTCTTTGGGTTAGGGTATTAGGAGAGCATCAAGGTAGGGTTATAGGATTGTGTTCGTAACTTCAGGTACTGGCCACCTCATCACTTGATTCCATAAATTGACACATTGTGCTGTGGGCAGCAGCTTACGGCCATACCACCCTGAGCACGCCTGACCTCGTCTGATCTCGGAAGTTAAGCAGGGCTGGGCTTGGTTAGTACTTGGATGGGAGACTGCCTGGGAATACCTGGTGCTTTCATTTTCATGTCATTGAACTGCTTTTGATCCAGAGAAGGGGTGTATTAAAAGACCCAAAGCAGCTGCCCATTAATGAGGGCACATTAACGACATTGCTTTTGGCTGTTTTCACCAATGTCTTGTTCTGCTGGCTGAGGCCACCTACAACACACCAGGGCCAGTGCTGCTGGCCGAGGCTAACTACACCACACCAGGCCCTGTGCTGGTTCCTGAGGCCATCTTCAAAAATCCAGGGCCTGTGCTGCTGGATAAATGCTAAACTGAGTCTTTGGCTTAGGGTATTAGGCAAGCATGCAGGTAGGGTTATAGGATTGTGTTCGTAACTTCAGGTACTGGCAACCTCATCACTTGATTCCATAAATTGACACATTGTGCTGTGGGCAGCGGCTTACGGCCATACCACCCTGAGCACGCCTGACCTCGTTTGAGCTCGGAAGCTAAGCAGGGCTGGGCTTGGTTAATACTTGGATGGGAGACTGCCTGGGAATACCTGGTGCTGTAAGCCTTTCATTTTCATGTCATTGAACTGCTTTTGATCCAGAGAAGGGGTGTATTAAAAGACCCAAAGCAGCTGCCCATTAATGAGGGCACATTAACGACATTGCTTTTGGCTGTTTTCACCAATGTCTTGTTCTGCTGGCTGAGGCCACCTACAACACACCAGGGCCAGTGCTGCTGGCCGAGGCTAACTACACCACACCAGGCCCTGTGCTGGTTTCTGAGACCATCTTCAAAAATCCAGGGCCTGTGCTGCTGGATAAATGCTAAACTGAGTCTTTGGGTTAGGGTATTAGGCAAGCATGCAGGTAGAGTTATAGGATTGTGTTCGTAACATCAGGTACTGGCCACCTCATCACTTGATTCCATAAATTGACACATTGTGCTGTGGGCAGCAGCTTACGGCCATATCACCCTGAGCACGCCTGACCTCGTCTGATCTCGGAAGCTAAGCAGGGCTGGGCTTGGTTAGTACTTGGATGGGAGACTGTCTGGGAATACCTGGTGCTGTAAGCCTTTCATTTTCATGTCATTGAACTGCTTTTGATCCAGAGAAGGGGTGTATTAAAAGACCCAAAGCAGCTGCCCATTAATGAGGGCACATTAACGACATTGCTTTTGGCTGTTTTCACCAATGTCTTGTTCTGCTGGCTGAGGCCACCTACAACACACCAGGGCCAGTGCTGCTGGCCGAGGCTAACTACACCACACCAGGCCCTGTGCTGGTTCCTGAGGCCATCTTCAAAAATCCAGGGCCTGTGCTGCTGGATAAATGCTAAACTGAGTCTTTGGGTTAGGTTATTAGGCAAGCATGCAGGTAGGGTTATAGGATTGTGTTCGTAACTTCAGGTACTGGCCACCTCATCACTTGATTCCATAAATTGACACATTGTGCTGTGGGCAGCAGCTTACGGCCATACCACCCTGAGCACGCCTGACCTCGTCTGATCTTGGAAGCTAAGCAGGGCTGGGCTTGGTTAGTACTTGGATGGAAGACTGCCTGGGAATACCTGGTGCTGTAAGCCTTTCATTTTCATCTCATTGAACTGCTTTTGATCCAGAGAAGGGGTGTATTAAAAGACCCAAAGCAGCTGCCCATTAATGAGGGCACATTAACGACATTGCTTTTGGCTGTTTTCACCAATGTCTTGTTCTGCTGGCTGAGGCCACCTACAACACACCAGAGCCAGTGCTGCTGGCCGAGGCTAACTACACCAATCCAGGCCCTGTGCTGGTTCCTGAGGCCATCTTCAAAAATCCAGGTCCTGTGCTGCTGGATAAATGCTAAACTGAGTCTTTGGCTTAGGGTATTAGGCAAGCATGCAGGTAGGGTTATAGGATTGTGTTCGTAACTTCAGGTACTGGCCACCTCATCACTTGATTCCATAAATTGACACATTGTGCTGTGGGCAGCAGCTTACGGCCATACCACCCTGAGCACGCCTGACCTCGTCTGATCTCGGAAGCTAAGCAGGGCTGGGCTTGGTTAGTACTTGGATGGGAGACTGCCTGGGAATACCTGGTGCTGTAAGCCTTTCATTTTCATGTCATTGAACTGCTTTTGATCCAGAGAAGGGGTGTATTAAAAGACCCAAAGCAGCTGCCCATTAATGAGGGCACATTAACGACATTGCTTTTGGCTGTTTTCACCAATGTCTTGTTCTGCTGGCTGAGGCCACCTACAACACACCAGGGCCAGTGCTGCTGGCCGAGGCTAACTACACCACACCAGGCCCTGTGCTGGTTCCTGAGGCCATCTTCAAAAATCCATGGCCTGTGCTGCTGGATAAATGCTAAACTGAGTCTTTGGCTTAGGGTATTAGGCAAGCATGCAGGTAGGGTTATAGGATTGTGTTCGTAACTTCAGGTACTGGCCACCTCATCACTTGATTCCATAAATTGACACATTGTGCTGTGGGCAGCAGCTTACGGCCATACCACCCTGAGCACGCCTGACCTGGTCGGATCTCGGAAGCTAAGCAGGGCTGGGCTTGGTTAGTACTTGGATGGGAGACTAACTGGGAATACCTGGTGCTGTAAGCCTTTCATTTTCATGTCATTGAACTGCTTTTGATCCAGAGAAGGGGTGTATTAAAAGACCCAAAGCAGATGCCCATTAATGAGGGCACATTAACAACATTGCTTTTGGCTGTTTTCACCAATGTCTTGTTCTGCTGGCTGAGGCCACCTACAACACACCAGGGCCAGTGCTGCTGGCCGAGGCTAACTACACCACACCAGGCCCTGTGCTGGTTCCTGAGGCCATCTTCAAAAATCCAGGTCCTCTGCTGCTGGATAATTGCTAAACTGAGTCTTTGGGTTAGGGTATGAGGCAAGCATGCATGTAGGGTTATAGGATTGTGTTCGTAACTTCAGGTACTGGCCACCTCATCACTTGATTCCATAAATTGACACATTGTGCTGTGGGCAGCAGCTTACGGCCATACCACCCTGAGCACGCCTGACCTCGTCTGATCTCGGAAGCTAAGCAGGGCTGGGCTTGGTTAGTACTTGGATGGGAGACTGCCTGGGAATACCTGGTGCTGTAAGCCTTTCATTTTCATGTCATTGAACTGCTTTTGATCCAGAGAAGGGGTGTATTAAAAGACCCAAAGCAGCTGCCCATTAATGAGGGCACATTAACGACATTGCTTTTGGCTGTTTTCACCAATGTCTTGTTCTGCTGGCTCAGGCCACCTACAACACACCAGGGCCAGTGCTGCTGGCCGAGGCTAACTACACCACACCAGGCCCTGTTCTGGTTCCTGAGGCAATCTTCAAAAATCCAGGGCCTGTGCTGCTGGATAAATGCTAAACTGAGTCTTTGGGTTAGGGTATTAGGCAAGCATGCAGGTAGGGTTATAGGATTGTGTTCGTAACTTCAGGTACTGGCCACCTCATCATTTGATTCCATAAATTGACACATTGTGCTGTGGGCAGCAGCTTACGGCCAAACCACCCTGAGCACGGCTGACCTCGTCTGATCTCGGAAGCTAAGCAGGGCTGGGCTTGGTTAGTACTTGGATGGGAGACTGCCTGGGAATACCTGGTGCTGTAAGCCTTTCATGTCATTGAACTGCTTTTGATCCAGAGAAGGGGTGTATTAAAATACCCAAACCAGCTTTCCCATTAATGAGGGCACATTAACGACATTGCTTTTGGCTGTTTTCACCAATGTCTTGTTCTGCTGGCTGAGGCCACCTACAACACACCAGGGCCAGTGCTGCTGGCCGAGGCTAACTACACCATACCAGGCCCTGTGCTGGTTCCTGAGGCCATCTTCAAAAATCCAGGGCCTGTGCTGCTGGATAAATGCTAAACTGAGTCTTTGGGTTAGGGTATTAGGCAAGCATGCAGGTAGGGTTATAGGATTGTGTTCGTAACTTCAGGTACTGGCCACCTCATCACTTGATTCCATAAATTGACACATTGTGCTGTGGGCAGCAGCTTACGGCCATACCACCCTGAGCACGCCTGACCTCGTCTGAGCTCGGAAGCTAAGCAGGGCTGGGCTTGGTTAGTACTTGGATGGGAGACTGCCTGGGAATACCTGGTGCTGTAAGCCTTTCATGTCATTGAACTGCTTTTGATCCAGAGAAGGGGTGTATTAAAAGACCCAAAGCACCTGCCCATTAATGAGGGCACATTAACGACATTGCTTTTGGCTGTTTTCACCAATGTCTTGTTCTGCTGGCTGAGGCCACATACAACACACCAGGGCCAGTGCTGCTGGCCGAGGCTAACTACACCAATCCAGGCCCTGTGCTGGTTCCTGAGGCCATCTTCAAAAATCCAGGTCCTGTGCTGCTGGATAAATGCTAAACTGAGTCTTTGGCTTAGGGTATTAGGCAAGCATGCAGGTAGGGTTATAGGATTGTGTTCGTAACTTCAGGTACTGGCCACCTCATCACTTGATTCCATAAATTGACACATTGTGCTGTGGGCAGCAGCTTACGGCCATACCACCCTGAGCACGCCTGACCTCGTCTGATCTCGGAAGCTAAGCAGGGCTGGGCTTGGTTAGTACTTGGATGGGAGACTGCCTGGGAATACCTGGTGCTGTAAGCCTTTCATTTTCATGTCATTGAACTGCTTTTGATCCAGAGAAGGGGTGTATTAAAAGACCCAAAGCAGCTGCCCATTAATGAGGGCACATTAACGACATTGCTTTTGGCTGTTTTCACCAATGTCTTGTTCTGCTGGCTGAGGCCACCTACAACACACCAGGGCCAGTGCTGCTGGCCGAGGCTAACTACACCACACCAGGCCCTGTGCTGGTTCCTGAGGCCATCTTCAAAAATCCATGGCCTGTGCTGCTGGATAAATGCTAAACTGAGTCTTTGGCTTAGGGTATTAGGCAAGCATGCAGGTAGGGTTATAGGATTGTGTTCGTAACTTCAGGTACTGGCCACCTCATCACTTGATTCCATAAATTGACACATTGTGCTGTGGGCAGCAGCTTACGGCCATACCACCCTGAGCACGCCTGACCTGGTCGGATCTCGGAAGCTAAGCAGGGCTGGGCTTGGTTAGTACTTGGATGGGAGACTAACTGGGAATACCTGGTGCTTTAAGCCTTTCATTTTCATGTCATTGAACTGCTTTTGATCCAGAGAAGGGGTGTATTAAAAGACCCAAAGCAGCTGCCCATTAATGAGGGCACATTAACGACATTGCTTTTGGCTGTTTTCACCAATGTCTTGTTCTGCTGGCTGAGGCCACCTACAACACACCAGGGCCAGTGCTGCTGGCCGAGGCTAACTACACCACACCAGGCCCTGTGCTGGTTCCTGAGGCCATCTTCAAAAATCCAGGGCCTGTGCTGCTGGATAAATGCTAAACTGAGTCTTTGGCTTAGGGTATTAGGCAAGCATGCAGGTAGGGTTATAGGATTGTGTTCGTAACTTCAGGTACTGGCAACCTCATCACTTGATTCCATAAATTGACACATTGTGCTGTGGGCAGCGGCTTACGGCCATACCACCCTGAGCACGCCTGACCTCGTCTGAGCTCGGAAGCTAAGCAGGGCTGGGCTTGGTTAATACTTGGATGGGAGACTGCCTGGGAATACCTGGTGCTGTAAGCCTTTCATTTTCATGTCATTGAACTGCTTTTGATCCAGAGAAGGGGTGTATTAAAAGACCCAAAGCAGCTGCCCATTAATGAGGGCACATTAACGACATTGCTTTTGGCTGTTTTCACCAATGTCTTGTTCTGCTGGCTGAGGCCACCTACAACACACCAGGGCCAGTGCTGCTGGCCGAGGCTAACTACACCACACCAGGCCCTGTGCTGGTTTCTGAGACCATCTTCAAAAATCCAGGGCCTGTGCTGCTGGATAAATGCTAAACTGAGTCTTTGGGTTAGGGTATTAGGCAAGCATGCAGGTAGAGTTATAGGATTGTGTTCGTAACATCAGGTACTGGCCACCTCATCACTTGATTCCATAAATTGACACATTGTGCTGTGGGCAGCAGCTTACGGCCATATCACCCTGAGCACGCCTGACCTCGTCTGATCTCGGAAGCTAAGCAGGGCTGGGCTTGGTTAGTACTTGGATGGGAGACTGTCTGGGAATACCTGGTGCTGTAAGCCTTTCATTTTCATGTCATTGAACTGCTTTTGATCCAGAGAAGGAGTGTATTAAAAGACCCAAAGCAGCTGCCCATTAATGAGGGCACATTAACGACATTGCTTTTGGCTGTTTTCACCAATGTCTTGTTCTGCTGGCTGAGGCCACCTACAACACACCAGGGCCAGTGCTGCTGGCCGAGGCTAACTACACCACACCAGGCCCTGTGCTGGTTCCTGAGGCCATCTTCAAAAATCCATGGCCTGTGCTGCTGGATAAATGCTAAACTGAGTCTTTGGCTTAGGGTATTAGGCAAGCATGCAGGTAGGGTTATAGGATTGTGTTCGTAACTTCAGGTACTGGCCACCTCATCACTTGATTCCATAAATTGACACATTGTGCTGTGGGCAGCAGCTTACGGCCATACCACCCTGAGCACGCCTGACCTGGTCGGATCTCGGAAGCTAAGCAGGGCTGGGCTTGGTTAGTACTTGGATGGGAGACTAACTGGGAATACCTGGTGCTGTAAGCCTTTCATTTTCATGTCATTGAACTGCTTTTGATCCAGAGAAGGGGTGTATTAAAAGACCCAAAGCAGATGCCCATTAATGAGGGCACATTAACAACATTGCTTTTGGCTGTTTTCACCAATGTCTTGTTCTGCTGGCTGAGGCCACCTACAACACACCAGGGCCAGTGCTGCTGGCCGAGGCTAACTACACCACACCAGGCCCTGTGCTGGTTCCTGAGGCCATCTTCAAAAATCCAGGGCCTGTGCTGCTGGATAAATGCTAAACTGAGTCTTTGGGTTAGGGTATGAGGCAAGCATGCAGGTAGGGTTATAGGATTGTGTTCGTAACTTCAGGTACTGGCCACCTCATCACTTGATTCCATAAATTGACACATTGTGCTGTGGTCAGCAGCTTACGGCCATACCATCCTGAGCACGCCTGACGTCGTCTGATCTCGGAAGCTAAGCAGGGCTGGGCTTGGTTAGTACTTGGATGGGAGACTGCCTGGGAATACCTGGTGCTGTAAGCCTTTCATTTTCATGTCATTGAACTGCTTTTGATTCAGAGAAGGGGTGTATTAAAAGACCCAAAGCAGCTGCCCATTAATGAGGGCACATTAACGACATTGCTTTTGGCTGTTTTCACCAATGTCTTGTTCTGCTGGCTGAGGCCACCTACAACACACCAGGGCCAGTGATGCTGGCCGAGTAAACTACACAAAACCAGGCCCTGTGCTGGTTCCTGAGGCCATCTTCAAAAATCCAGGTCCTGTGCTGCTGGATAAATGCTAAACTGAGTCTTTGGGTTAGGGTATGAGGCAAGCATGCAGGTAGGGTTATAGGATTGTGTTCGTAACTTCAGGTACTGGCCACCTCATCACTTGATTCCATAAATTGACACATTGTGCTGTGGCCAGCAGCTTACAGCCATACCACCCTGAGCACGCCTGACCTCGTCTGATCTCGGAAGCTAAGCAGGGCTGGGCTTGGTTAGTACTTGGATGGGAGACTGCCTGGGAATACCTGGTGCTGTAAGCCTTTCATTTTCATGTCATTGAACTGCTTTTGATCCAGAGAAGGGGTGTATTAAAAGACCCAAAGCAGATGCCCATTAATGAGGGCACATTAACGACATTGCTTTTGGCTGTTTTCACCAATGTCTTGTTCTGCTGGCTCAGGACACCTACAACACACCAGGACCAGTGCTGCTGGCCGAGGCTAACTACACCACACCATGCCCTGTGCTGGTTCCTGAGGCCATCTTCAAAAATCCAGGGCCTGTGCTGCTGGAAAAATGCTAAACTGAGTCTTTGGGTTAGGGTATTAGGCAAGCATGCAGGTAGGGTTATAGGATTGTGTTCGTAACTTCAGGTACTGGCCACCTCATCACTTGATTCCATAAATTGACACATTGTGCTGTGGGCAGCAGCTTACGGCCATACCACCCTGAGCATGCCTGACCTCGTCTGATCTCGGAAGCTAAGCAGGGCTGGGCTTGGTTAGTACTTGGATGGGAGACTGCCTGGGAATACCTGGTGCTGTAAGCCTTTCATTTTCATGTCATTGAACTGCTTTTGATCCAGAGAAGGGGTGTATTAAAAGACCCAAAGCAGCTGCCCATTAATGAGGGAACATTAACGACATTGCTTTTGGCTGTTTTCACCAATGTCTTGTTCTGCTGGCTCAGGCAACCTACAACACACCAGGGCCAGTGCTGCTGGCCGAGGCTAACTACACCACACCAGGCCCTGTGCTGGTTCCTGAGGCCATCTTCAAAAATCCACGGCCTGTGCTGCTGGATAAATGCTAAACTGAGTCTTTGGGTTAGGGTATTAGGCAAGCATGCAGGTAGGGTTATAGGATTGTGTTCGTAACTTCAGGTACTGGCCACCTCATCAATTGATTCCATAAATTGACACATTGTGCTGTGGGCAGCACCTTACGGCCATACCCCCCTGAGCACGCCTGACCTCGTCTGATCTCGGAAGTTAAGCAGGGCTGGACTTGTTTAGTACTTGGATGGGAGACTGCCTGAGAATACGTTGTGCTGTAAGCCTTTCATGTCATTGAACTGCTTTTGATCAAGAGAAGGGGTGTATTAAAAGACCCAAAGCAGATGCACATTAACAACATTGCTTTTGGCTGTTTTCACCAATGTCTTGTTCTGCTGGCTGAGGCCACCTACAAAACACCAGGGCCAGTGCTGCTGGCCGAGGCTAACTACACCACAGCAGGCCCTGTGCTGGTTCCTGAGGCCATCTTCAAATTCCAGGTCCTGTGCTGCTGGATAAATGCTAAAATGAGTCTTTGGGTTAGGGTATTAAGCAAGCATGCAGGTAGGGTTATAGGATTGTGTTCGTAACTTCAGGTACTGGCCACCTCATCACTTGATTCCATAACTTGACACATTGTGCTGTGGGCAGCAGCTTACAGCCATACCACCCTGAGCACGCCTGACCTCGTCTGATCTCGGAAGTTAAGCAGGGCTGGAGTTGTTTAGTACTTGGATGGGAGACTGCCTGGGAATACCTGGTGCTGTAAGCCTTTCATGTCATTGAGCTGCTTTTGATCAAGAGAAGGGGTGTATTAAAAGACCCAAAGCAGATGCCCATTAATGAGGGCACATTAACAACATTGCTTTTGGCTGTTTTCACCAATGTCTTGTTCTGCTGGCTGAGGCCACCTACAACACAACAGGGCCAGTGCTGCTGGCCGAGGCTAACTACACCACACCAGGCCCTGTGCTGGTTCCTGAGGCCATCTTCAAAAATCCAGGGCCTGTGCTGCTGGATAAATGCTAAACTGAGTCTTTGGCTTAGGGTATTAGGCAAGCATGCAGGTAGGGTTATAGGATTGTGTTCGTAACTTCAGGTACTGGCCACCTCATCACTTGATTCCATAAATTGACACATTGTGCTGTGGGCAGCAGCCTAGGGCCATACCACCCTGAGCACGCCTGACCTCGTCTGATCTCGGAAGCTAAGCAGGGCTTGGCTTGGTTAGTACTTGGATGGGAGACTGCCTGGGAATACCTGGTGCTTTAAGCCTTTCATTTTCATGTCATTGAACTGCTTTTGATCCAGAGAAGGCTGTGTATTAAAAGACCCAAAGCAGCTGCCCATTAATGAGGGCACATTAACGACATTGCTTTTGGCTGTTTTCACCAATGTCTTGTTCTGCTGGCTGAGGCCACTTACAACACACCAGGGCCAGTGCTGCTGGCCGAGGCTAACTACACTACACCAGGCCCTGTGCTGGTTCCTGAGGCCATCTTCAAAAATCCAGGGCCTGTGCTGCTGGATAAATGCTAAACTGAGTCTTTGGCTTAGGGTATTAGGCAAGCATGCAGGTAGGGTTATAGGATTGTGTTCGTAACTTCAGGTACTGGCCACCTCATCACTTGATTCCATAAATTGACACATTGTGCTGTGGGCAGCAGCTTACGGCCATACCACCCTTAGCACGCCTGACCTCGTCTGATCTCAGAAGCTAAGCAGGGCTGGGCTTGGTTAGTACTTGGATGGGAGACTGCCTGGGAATACCTGGTGTTGTAAGCCTTTCATTTTCATGTCATTGAACTGCTTTTGATCCAGAGAAGGGGTGTATAAGATAAGATAAGATAAGATAGAACTTTATTAATCCCTCGGGTAGGTTCCTCTGGGAAATTTGTTTTCCAAAAAGCACAGCACCGACAGAAGTTACAGAGTCAAGAATATTATATATATATATATATATATATATACACACACACACACACACATATATAAATACAAAGACATATATAGATAAAATATACAAAGGGGATAAATAGAATAAATAGGGATAAAAATAAAAATAAAAATACAAGTGAATTGCACATTTCAAGTATGATTGTTAACAAAAAGTATTGCACAAAGGTATTACACAGTGAAGAGAAGAGGCACTACAGCTTAGTTGTTCCCCCTTCCTTTGTCCTCCTGTTTCCCCTCCCTCTCCCCTCCAGAGAGGAGTTAAACAGTTTGATGGCGTGTGGGACAAAGGAGTTTTTAAGTCTGTTGGTTCTTGTCTTTGGGAGAAGCAACCTGTCACTGAACAGACTCTTCTGGTTGTTTATGGCCGTGTGCAGAGGATGCCCAGCATTGTCCATAATATCCAGCAGCTTCTTTAGTGTCCTTTTCTCTGCCACTGTCACCAGAGTGTCCAGCTTCATGCCAACCACAGAGCCAGCCTTCCTGATCAGTTTTTCCAGCCTGGATGAGTCCTTCTTTGCTGTGCTGCTCCCCCAGCACACCACAGCATAGAAAAGTACTCCAGCAACCACCGACTGGTAAAACATCCTCAGGAGCTTCCTGCAGATGTTAAAAGACCTCAGCCTCCTGAGGAAGTACAGTCGGCTTTGGGCTTTTTTGTACAGGTGCTCTGTGTTGCATGACCAGTCCAGTTTATTGTCCACCCACAGCCCGAGGTACTTGTACTTGTTGACCACCTCCACCTCCTCCCCCTCTATCTGAACCGGCAGTGGACCTGCTCTGGACCTCCCAAAGTCCACAACCAGTTCCTTAGTCTTTGAGGTGTTGAGTTGCAGGTGGTTTGTGTGACTCCATGTGACAAAGTTCCTCACCAGACTTCTGTACTCCTCTTCCTGATCATCCCAGATACACCCCATGATGGCTGTGTCGTCTGCAAACTTCTGAATGTGACATAATTCAGAGTTGTAGCAGAAGTCAGAGGTGTACAGGGTGAAGAGAAGAGGGGACAGCACAGTTCCCTGTGGTGCTCCTGTGCTGCTGACCACAGTGTCAGACGTGATGTCCTTCAGCCTGACGTACTGTGGCCTGTCGGTGAGGTAGTCGGAGATCCAAGCCACCAGGCAGGGGTCCACCTCCATCCTGTTCAGTTTCTCCTGGAGCAGACAGGGCCGGATGGTATTAAAGGCACTGGAAAAGTCAAGAAACAGGATCCTGACCGTGCCTTTTCCCCCATCGAGGTGTGAGTGGGCTCTATGCAGGAGGTACAAGATGGCATCCTCCACTCCCACACCCGACTTGTAGGCGAACTGTAGTGGGTCCTGGGCCTGTTGTACCTGTGGTCGGAGGAGGTTGAGGAAGAGCCGCTCTAGAGTCTTCATAAGATGTGATGTCAGTGCCACCGGTCGGAAGTCATTCAGCTCATTGGGCCGGTTCCTTTTGGGGACCGGGACGATGCAGGATGTCTTCCATAGGGTGGGCACTCTCCCCAGTCGCAGACTGAGATTGAAGACTCGTTGTAGCGGCTCCCCAAGTTCAGCAGCACACGCCTTTAGCATCCTCGGACACACCTTGTCCGGACCTGCTGCCTTTCTGGGGCGAAGCTTCCTCAGTTGTCTCCTGACCTGATCCACTGTGACACTGGGAGATGATTGGAAGGAGGGGGGGGAAGATGTCCTGCTGCTGAGAGAGGGATTGGAGGAGGGGGGTGTCATCATAGTGTCAGGAAGGGGGGGAAGCAAGGGAGGTAGGAGAGTGGGGAGAGGGCTCTGTAGTGAAGGTGAGGGTGAGGGTGAGGGTGGGGGGGTTGTGGGCTGGTCAAACCTGTTGAAGAAGTTGTTGAGTTCGTTTGCCTTCTCCACAGTCCCCCCCCACTGTGCTGTTCTTGGTGTTGTGGCCTGTGATGGTTTTCACACCATTCCAGACCTCCCTCATATTGTTCCTCTCCAACTTCTGCTCCACCTTCCTCCTGTAGGTGTCCTTTGCTTCCCTCAGGCAGCGTTTCACCTCCCGCTGTGCTGCTTTCATCTCCTCCTTCACTTTGCTCCTGAAAGCCTTCTTCTTCATGTTGAGGACAGCTTTGACTTCCTGTGTTACCCACGGTTTGTTATTAGGGTAACACCGTACCGTCTTAGCAGGGGCGACCGTGTCCACACAAAAGTTGAGGTAGTCTGTAAGACAGTGTGTCGCCCCCTCTATGTCCTCACCATGTGGGCTCAGAAGCACGTCCCAGTCTGTGGTGTCATAACAGTCTCTCAGAGCATCCTCTTTTTCTGGGGTCCATCTCCTGATGGAGCGTGTTGTGACAGGCTGCCTTTGGACGAGGGGTGTGTATTGTGGCTGTAGGTAAACCAGGTTGTGGTCTGACTTCCCTAGTGGGGGGAGGGGGGTGGCTCTGTATGCATCTCTCACATTAGCATACAGTAGGTCAATTGTCCTGTTGCTCCTTGTGGGACAATTCACAAACTGGTGAAAAGCAGCCAGAGTAGAATCCAGTGTGGCATGATTAAAGTCTCCAGATATAATAATGAAAGCTTCGGGGTGTTGTGTCTGGAGTCTTGCTGTGACTGTGTGTATTTTCTCACAGGCAGCTGTTGCGTCGGCCCTCGGAGGGATGTAAACACACACACAGATCACATGACTGAACTCCCGAGGTAGATAATATGGCCGCAAGCTAACAGCTAGCAGCTCCAGGTCCGGACGGCATACCGAAACTTTAACGGAGACGTGTCCGGGGTTGCAGTATCTGTTGTTAACGTAGACAATGAGTCCCCCACCTCTGCTTTTTCCGCTGGCCTGCGTGTCCCTATCGGCTCTCACGGATGTGAAACCGCATAGGTCTACGTTAGCTTGTGGCGTTAGCTCGGTTAGCCACGTCTCCGTGAAGATAAACAAACTGCACTCACGGTATAGTCGGTGGTTGTTCAGAGCACACAGTTCGTCCATTTTATTCGGTAGCGAGTTCACGTTGCCCATTATCACTGTCGGGATTGATGGTTTGAATCGCCTCCGGTGATCCGCTTTTCTCGCTCCAGCCTTGCAGCCTCTGTAGCTCCTCTTTATCTCAGCCGGGATGTTGTGTCGCATGCCGGTCTGTCCCTTTGTTCTTAGAGCCAGCAGCTCCGCTCTCGAGTAGATGAAGGAGCTGGTTCCAGAAGTTTTAAAAAGTGCATTATCCATCTTGTATCGCTATATCTAAGAGGTAGAAGTACAGTAACTAGAGGAAGGTGAAATAAAGTTTGAAAGCCTAGTCTAAAAAAGTTAAAAGTTAAGAAAAAGTGCGGTGTTGCAGAGCTACTTGGAAAGGCTGCCGTCACTCCAGCGCCATCTTGAATGAAATACTATAGTATTAAAAGACCCAAAGCAGATGCCCATTAATGAGGGCACATTAACAACATTGCTTTTGGCTGTTTTCACCAATGTCTTGTTCTGCTGGCTGAGGCCACCTACAACACACCAGGGCCAGTGCTGCTGGCCGAGGCTAACTACACCACACCAGGCCCTGTGCTGGTTCCTGAGGCCATCTTCAAAAATCCATGGCCTGTGATGCTGGATAAATGCTAAACTGAGTCTTTGGGTTAGGGTATTAGGCAAGCATGCAGGTAGGGTTATAGGATTGTGTTCGTAACTTCAGGTACTGGCCACCTCATCACTTGATTCCATAAATTGACACATTGTGCTGTGGGCAGCAGCTTACGGCCATACCACCCTGAGCACGCCTGACCTCGTCTGATCTCGGAAGCTAAGCAGGGCTGGGCTTGGTTAGTACTTGGATGGGAGACTGCCTGGGAATACCTGGTGCTGTAAGCCTATCATTTTTATGTCATTGAACTGCTTTTGATCCAGAGAAGGGGTGTATTAAAAGACCCAAAGCAGATGCCCATTAATGAGGGCAAATTAACGACATTGCTTTTGGCTGTTTTCACCAATGTCTTGTTCTGCTGGCTGAGGCCACATACAACACACCAGGGCCAGTGCTGCTGGCCGAGGCTAACTACACCACACCAGGCCCTGTGCTGGTTCCTGAGGCCATCTTCAAAAATCCATGGCCTGTGATGCTGGATAAATGCTAAACTGAGTCTTTGGGTTAGGGTATTAGGCAAGCATGCAGGTAGGGTTATATACGGTGGCCCTGAAGTGCAAATCACACCAACAAATTGCTAAACACAACAACAAAATTGAGAGGCCCTGAAGTGCAAATCACACCAACAAATTGCTAAACACAACAACAAAATTGAGAAACACAAAAACAAATGGAGAATCACAAAACAAAATTGAGAAGCACAAAAACAAAATTGAGAAGCAGAAAAACAAAATTGAGAAGCACAAAAACAAAACTGAGAATCACAAAATCAAATTAAGAAGCACAAAAACAAAACTGAGAATCACAAAATCAAATTAAGAAGCACAAAAACAAAATTGAGAAGCACAAAAACAAAACTGAGAATCACAAAATCAAATTGAGAAGCACAAAAACAAAACTGAGAATCACAAAATCAAATTAAGAAGCACAAAAACAAAACTGAGAATCACAAAATCAAATTAAGAAGCACAAAAACAAAATTGAGAAGCACAAAAACAAAACTGAGAATCACAAAATCAAATTAAGAAGCACAAAAACAAAACTGAGAATCACAAAATCAAATTAAGAAGCACAAAAACAAAAGAAGAATCACAAAAACAAAATGAGAAGCACAATTTCATTAAGAAAACCGGAAAGGGTAGGTACCAGTCGGCAACAGGAGACATCACTGATTGGACGTCCGCGCTGTTCATCTTTGGAACCGGAAGTTACTCTGCCTGTAGCGCATTTTTTTCAAACATGAACATTAGCGGTGACCCAAACATAGCTGTCGCTATTCGAGAATATTTTGATTCAGGACATACATGCGAGGTGATACTGGATATGCTCAAGTGTAATCGTGACATTTCAATTAGTATGCGTACACTGAAAACGCATTTAAAAGAATCTGGACTGTACAGACGAGGCAACTATTCTCCACTTCCTGAGGTGAGGCGTGCCATTTTGTCCGAGCTTCGAGGACCAGGACAATTGTTTGGATATCGGACCATGTGGCAAGTTCTCAAACAAAAACACAAGCTGCGTGTCAAGCGTGATGTAGTTATGAGGCTGTTGAGACAACTAAATCCTCAAGGAATCGCTCTGAGAACTCGAAGGAGGTTCACAAGACGCACGTATCACTCCATGGGGCCCAATTACATATGGCATGTAGATGGCTATGATAAACTGAAACCCTTTGGCTTGGCCCTGTCAGGATGTATAGATGGCTTTTCAAGAAGACTGATGTGGCTTGTGTGTGGAGCAACAAACAACAACCCGGCTGTTATAGCTCACAATTATATAAACTGTGTAAAGAGTCTTGGTGTGATACCAATGAGATTACGAACAGACTTCGGGACTGAGAATGGGACTATGGCAGCAATACAGTGTACCCTCCGTCACGCGCACACGGACTATTATGCTGGATCGTCAAGCCACAGTTACGGATCATCTACTGGGAATCAGCGCATCGAGTCATGGTGGTCTTATTTCAGAAGAGGAAGGTGGGTACATTTGTGTCTGGTAGGTGTAAGCTACAGTGAAAGCTGATCAGATCGTTGCATTCATGCATTTAAGAAAATAGAGTAGCGTCCTGCTGGACGTGTTGAAAAGTTGGATGAGATAGACGTTAACAGCCGTCACTTTATTGCAGGAACTCAAAATGGTCACTGTCAGCTGTTGTGCCGAAATGATCATGCTTGCCTAGATTTAACGACGCCAATACAAAATGAAAAACTCAGACCAAACTCTCCACTCCTCACAATCAACACACAGAACAGAGTGAAAAGAATACAGCATTTTTAACAAGAACATTACTGCAGGGTCGCTACAATATTTATGGAAAACTAATATGCATTACTTTGTTTGACATCCATTTGTGGCATGTTTTAAATGGGACCAAAATGTAACAAACCCTATAAAATGACCAAGAACAAAGCTAAATTGATTCTTAAATATTAATTATATACCCAGGTCTCAGTTTTGGATGGACCTTTTTGGAGACCTAAGAGACTCTGGAAACTTAAATGGAAGCCACGAACACCAATGCTTGCTGAGATTCTGCTTCAGAGGGGTTCTACAGAAAGACCTGGATGAATGCAAAGACCTCTGGAACAAACACAGGATCCGGCCAAGCAGACTTGCATCGTGTCCAGGGGGGATTCCAAACGAACTCTATCTCTTGCCTCACAGGTATTTGAGTTCTTAACAAAATGAATTAACCTTTTGCATCAAACTAAATGCAAGGTGTTGTTATTGCTTAAGTTGGTTAATATATATTCATAATTTTACACATAAGTATGATAGAGCAGTTTATAACATTTCACTGCATGCGTTGATTTATATAGTTCCATATTGTCAGCAAAAAATCCTTCACTGTTCTATTTTCATTTTGCAGATATGGTTCAAGAGACTGTGGATTTGCTGTTGAGGAGAGGGAACTGGATGTGTTTCCCGAGGAGGGGCTACCGGTTGGATTGTGTGGTGATCCAAACATTGAGGAATATTTACAACAGGCTGTACAACAAAACACACTGCAGCAGCCACAAGACTGGGAATCGGCCACAGAACTGTATTTGGCCCTGAAGGACATAGCTGGGTTTTAGATACCAACTGAACTTCAGTTTGTAATGACATTTGTCAGAGTTACTCTGACGAAGACACACACGGTGTCGAAACGTTAGTTTCTTTCCTTTTTTTGCACCTAATAAAACCTTTGGACTTACTTGAGTGCTCCAGCCCTTCTGTTTTTCCTTCATTTTTTAATGTTAGTAGTGTTTCCTTTCCCTCTTGCTAAATTGAATATAATATTGTTCATAATATACAGCAACTGGCATGGATTTAAATATTAACATTTAACCACAAGGAAACATTTAAAATTTTCTTTAATAAAACCATTTACAAATAGTGTCCAGCATTTCTGTCACTTTTCCAACATACAATATTCAGAAAAAACAACTAAAACAACTAAATGTTTAACAATATGGAAGTTGCTTGTCACATGAATGTGTTAAGTAGTGTGCCAACGGCAGCTGAACCTAACAGGGTAACTCAGTAACTGTAACTTGATGACCTTGCTGATTTAAGAACATCCAAATCCTGGAGCATTTTGAATTCCAAAGTCCATGTTGGCCTTAAAGATGCTGTATGAGTCACAGATGGGTAGCTTCAGAGTATTTGCACAGGTGTTTGCACCACCATGCATTGCAACTGGATGCATGGTGGTGGTGTCATTCCTGCCGGTGGAACTGCCGTCAGCCCTGTGGCAAACATCATCAAATCTTCCAGGCACACTGCTGTTGCCTTCTCTGAAAGAAGAAAGTAAACACTGTAGTACATTACAGAAAATTAAATTCCTTACCTCTCCTTTCATAAAACTATAAACAAATAAAAACGGCCATTCAAACCTTCACAATCAAGGAGATAATCTGCCCAAAAGCCAAGTGTTAGGACCTCCTTATGCCGCTTGTTGCTTCCTGCTGGGCTGAGATCTGGTCTGAACATGCTCTCCAGTTCTGAAGCAGTCAGGGCCTTGGCAGAGAAGCATAGGAGTGGGGCCAGCACACTGGAATGTTGTTGCAGTGCACTTAAAAAATTCAGACTTTCCAGTCCATCTTTAAATCTGCAAAGGATAGACAAATAACTAATAATTGGTTTATAGCTATAACTATTGCAGTCTTCTAAATTGTGTTTAAATGTCTTTACCTACTAGATCTTTCATTATAAATTTGGACAGATTTCAAATGCATAGAATCACTCATACACAAAAACAATCCATAGTGCTCAGAAATTAACTGTGACAGCAAAAAAAGAAGAGCTCATTGGGATTTCAGCATTTAAAAAAAAATAGTGCTTTCACACTGGAATAAACAAGTGTGTCAAACAAGGGCTCACCTCTTTTTATAAATAACTGAAAAATTAATCATGTTGCATGACTATGATTATTATGGGTCATTGTGAACAATAAATGTATACTAAATTAGAGTTCTAGTGTCAAAAGGTTAATAGCGTGCAACAGTGGCTCAGGAATTAACTTGTTGTTCATCAGATCACACGGATGCTACTAAATCAGTTTTTTCATATACATCTGAAGGTCTGAAAATGTCAGTGGCTGCTGTGATGAGCAACTGGCCATCCTGAATTTAAAAGGAGTAATGAGTTTACCGTTGAATGACACTTTGGTTTCTTTCAAGGATGTACCATCTGAGGTACTCCTCCACAAATGCTTGTTTCTCACAAGGCTTGACGTTTCTGAGGCATCCAGCAGTTTGGAAGATTGTGCTGTTTTGCAAAATAAGATTATGCAAAGACTCCTCTGATTCAGCTTTCAGGACCTATAAAAAAAAAAAAAAAGGTTTACTGTAAGAAAAACAAAAATATAATTTTCACTACTTTTATGATTCATTCAAACATTGGATTAAAAAAATAATCAATTTGTTATTTCACTTGTGTTGTTGGGAGGTGGAAATCTGTCCTTTCAGATTACAGAATCTACCTTGAACCTACTTTCAAGATATGATCCAACCCGGATAACTTTTATCCTGATTAAATCTTTTAAACTGGCCCCAAGTGTCTTCTAAGTAAACCCATTCCCTGAGCCTAGGTAATTTTCTACCTGATGTAGAACTTTTGTGATCTCCTCATCTTGCACATCTTCTACAGTGACGCTGAAACTCTGATTCCCTGTGATGTGGTTGACCAGGTTCTTGGAGAGGAAATGTGGTGCTGGTCCCCCATGCACAATGGATACAGCGATCATCTTTCCTGCTAAAAAGTACTCATCTTGCCTGGCAGCTGTTATACAGGGCACATAATTATCATGGTTAATTGCTATTAAATATGCTAATGAAAAAAATAAGCCAATTTTTATTAAAATTTCCATTGTAATAATTACGGAGAAAACATCCACCTCTTGAATTATATACAAGATAACGGCTCTCTGGAGGTCCATCAAAGATGGGGCGATTTCTCAGACTGCCCATAAGAAGTGTGAGGAATTCACGCCTCGGGCCACCTGTATCCAAACCTTCTTCAAAGCTGCCAGCATCATCATTAAACTTGATGAACATGTCGTAGTTGTCAGAGTATGTGCTGCGTCGAAATCCTCTAACAGCTCCATCCCATACAGCTGACCTTGATATATTGAACCTGCTGACCTTCTTGTGGTCAAGTTCCAGTGCCAAATTTGCAATAATTTCATGTGCCTGCAAATTGGTGTCTCTAAAAAAAAAAAGGGAAACTTATTTTTTAAAGGTGTATATACTTCTCTCATGATTGCATGATGTCTTGTACAGAACAAGATGGCGGTTAATTGGATTCAAATGTTTAAATTACTAACACAGGTTCTTCTGGGGGCTCAGCTTTGGCTTCGTTAGGAGTAGGATCTTCATCATCAATCACAATCGGTTCAAACAGCTGTGTGTAGTTTCTGCAGAGTGAAAACATGTACACAAAGTGTAGATGCAAAAAGACAAATGCATAAACATGCAGTTCCAGTTTTATAGAACGATTCTACTATTTTTTTTTTCTGAAGAATCTAATGTAAAAGAGTCAAACTACATACATTTATAATAATTGTGTGTATATATTTTGTGAAACCCTCTGGAATAATTACTCAAGATACAACGCACCTGTAACAGGAGCTCTCGACAGTGAGGCATTCAGTAGTGCCTGTATCGTTTTCTTCTTCCAAATCTATGACCTGGAAATACAGAAATGAGGATGAATGAAAATTCATATTTGACCAATTGATAATTATTTTAATATAGGGAGCCTAAGTCTCCTCCCCTTCTGGTCTGCTCATGGGTCCCTGAACAAAAGAAAAATGAATGGAAGTGAATGGAGCTATAAAAGTTATTTTCTGGTCTGCTTTGCCTTACTCTCTGAATCACACATATGTTGTACTTCAATTTAAATAATAAATAATTGTGTTTCGACTATGTCTGTAATGTAATTTGAGGTTTGTTAGCTTGTAAAAATTCGTCATTAAAATGACTACAAGTCAGATGTCACAAATATGACGTCGCCTCAGAAGCTTTTCTCCCCCAGCGTAGCTGCTAATTATCACATGGCCAGATTTATAGTGGTTTTCTCCACATCATCCTGGAAGAAGGATTCGAAGCTCGCTAAACAAAACTAAGCTTTTCCTCTTCTCTGTGTCTGGTTCGATGATGTCAATTTTGTGAGACGAACATTTACATTTCGCCACGTCTTTTCAAACAAAACCTAAAATAACCTTTGCCACCTGTCGCTTAAGCACTTTTTGGCATCAAAATGTGTTTATATACTTCACGGACATCATATTTTAAATCCATGGCACACAGCAAACGGGATCAGAAAATAATTTTTATTGGCTCATAGACTCCTATTTTTTTAGCAGTAGGGGACCCATGGTCCGGAAGTAGATGGATGTACCTTAGGTTCCCTATCCCAATAGATTATCTAAAGGTACAATAAGTAAGAATGAAATAAGAATAACATCCTGTGGTCAAATTTGTGTACTGCAGTCTATCTTTATAAACAAACGAGTGACTCTCCCTCCTCTCGTTCCATGAGTTTCATGGCTACGGATCAGCGCCAGAAGATTCTAGATGACAAAGACGAGTCATACACAGTTTCAATGTAACCTTCTTTCCAACATGATTGAGACATTAGACTGCTTTGTGATTATTTCATGTAGTATGACTTATTGTACCTTTAAGGGGTGGATGTTATAATCTATTGATAGTATGAAAATTGAGGATGTGAAATGCATTGTATAATAACAATGAATAAGCAAACAGTGAATCGTTATCTAATTGCAAAGTAAAGGCGGTGGAGATTGTCTGCTGCACTGTTTTACAAATAAAAAAGTTTTTTACCTGTTGTACTTCATTAGCAAGCACAAGATCCCCAGCACCCTTCCTTAGAGAACAAAGAAAAGCATTATTGTTGTGTACTGTGAAAATATTAATTGACACTTTGAAAATATTTAAGCATCTTGATTAAGAAACAAGCAATACAAGTATTATGTAGTCCATGTTCCAAAAACCATATACAGAATGAATGACAAAAGTGTATATCTCATTAATACAAAGTGTAGGCAAAAAACAGTAAAAGATTACATGTTCTTAAAATATCACTTACTCATATTCTGCCGCTTTCTGTAAAGGACTGCTTTCATGTTGAAGTTCCCATGGCTGAAACAAACAAACAAACAAACAAACAAACAAACAAACAAACACACGCGAGCACGCACACACACACACAAAATGTATTTTACATATAACTATTAACTGTTTTACTGAACTGAGGCAAATGGTGGTGGCTAAACAACAAGAAAACTCTATAGAAAATTTTAAATTGTACTTACCAGTGTATCAGCAAGATCAAACTCAGAGGGCCTTTTAATAACAATCTCTGGGTCAGAGTCAGACAAGTCTAAATTTTCTCCAACTACAAAACATGAAAACAAATCAAGCTAAGCTAACTAAATTCATACTAATGTATGAAACTTTATTTGATCATCAATAATAGATTAATACGAAAGGCATAAAGTTAGCATTGAAAACTCATGACTCAGTAGATCCAAAAATGGCTGAATTTCATGTTTCCAGGAAGAAACATAACATATACAAGCTAATTTAGGGAGCAATGGTGGCAGAGGAGTTAAAAGCCCGCCCTGTAATCAAAAGGTTGAAGGTTTGAGCCCTGCTCAGTCTGTCGCAGTCGTTGTGTCCTTGGGCAAGACACTTCACCCTCCATGCCAGGTGGTGGTAGTGGGAGGGATAGGTGGCATCTGTGTACAGCAGCCTTGCTTCAGTCAGTGAATCCCAGGACAGTTGTGTCCACATTGTAGCTAATCACCAGCAGTGTGTGAATGTGTGTGGGTGAATGACTGGTTTTGTTGTGAAGTGTCTTGGGGGGGTTGTAGAACCCTAGAAGGTGCTATATCAAATACAGGCCATTCACCATTTTTATGTAGGTATGCTATTGACTTGGGTGCTTTATGCGTAATGTTATCATTTCACAATTTCAAAATTAGCAGTTGTTGGAACTAAGGGAATGTGTGTCAAAATCCAAACAAACATTAGCAGCTTACCATCTTCAAAGTCACTCTTCAAGCAGATGAAAACAGTGATTCTTTGATAAGGCTTGCCAACTTCAGCCTTATAAGCCTCAAGTGTAAATGGTCTTTGTGTTCCAGGGACAGTAATGACCTCAGTGCCATCCGGATACAGAAGAAGGAAAGGTCCATCTTTTAGATCTTTGTTAAAGTCCTTCATTTTTTTAACAGCTTGATTGAGCAGACTTGTGGCAGTAGCGTCAGGGTCTGTTGTTAGGAAAATAGTTTTTCCACGGTATGGCTTCAAACCACCCTTTTTAATGGTCATCAAGCCGACATTTATCTGTAAGGAAAAAGACATGAACAATGGGCCAAGTAGATACTAATATGACTCTAAGCAGATCTATTCAAACTTGAATATTTATTAACTGCAAAAGAGGGATCTTCCTGACAACCTAAATGTACAATTACTCGTAAACAATTGTTCTTATTCTGGATAGCTTTACTACACTGAACATTTTCTACACAACTCCCCTAAGGAATAACAAAAGAATGTCATTAGAAAATTAACCTCAACTTGTTTTCAGACTGAGCTAGCCAAACTACCTGAACCTTTCTTTTTTCCTTTTTCTTTAAGCCCTTCCTCCCTTCAGAAAACTTTTGCCTCTCTTCATTTTTCTTTTTTCTGTATTCTATGAAGGTGCTGAAGGTTGGAGTCGGGCAGTTTGAGGTAGTCTGTGATGCTAAAGGGAAACAAAGGAAAAATGTACTACAATGTCACACATTAAAGACATTAATTCATGTGACATTCCATTGTCCACACAACACGCAAATAAGGACAACACTGAATAATCTCACTAGAAAATTTCTACCAAGGAATGACAATGCAACTGATACTACTGACCAATACAATTCTACACCAGTAAGTTTTAATGTATAGACACATAATAGTGTTAGTTCCTAAAGTTAACCAAACATAATAAATGAACTAATTTATTATCGTTTCAGTTGTGGAAATGCTCAGAGGACTGTTCCACGAAGCAAGCTAATCCCAAAAGCCAGGCTCACTCTGAAAATCCAGGCTCGATTGCCCCAAATTCGGTTCCAGCAACGAGGCTAACCTGCAGTCTTTCTGCTCATTCATTATGCAATATGCTTGTGGACAAGTCTGGTCCGTGGCACCCTAGCTGCGAGGTTTGTTAACACTAGAACTGCCCTCAAACCTTCACTACTAGAAAGGTCTTGAGCAGTCATTTTGACAGCTGCGTGCATTTTCAAATGAGCCTCGATTTTCTGAGCTCGCTTAGTGGAACAGCCCTCTGGTCTGCTATGGTCTGGAAACAGCTAACGCTAGGCTAATAAATCAATTAATAACAAACATTTTATTATGCTTATTAACTTACTCAATGGGAGTGAAGTGTCTCCGATGCAAGATGCGTGATAAAGCCTCTCGCCACAGCCGCTGCAAAAGTTCGGTGACTCCTCAACCAGCTTTTTCCCACAGCTAGGACAAAACATTCCGCCGTTCTTCTTCAAACGAAATGCGCTACAGGCAGAGTAACTTCCGGTTCCAAAGACGAACAGCGCGGACATCCAATCAGTGATGTCTCCTGTTGCCGAATGGTACCTACCCTTTCCGGTTTTCTTAACGTAATTGTGTTTCTCAATTTGTTTTTGTGATTCTTCTTTTGTTTTTGTGCTTCTCAATTTTGTTTTTGTGCTTCTTAATTTGATTTTGTGATTCTCAGTTTTGTTTTTGTGCTTCTCAATTTTGTTTTTGTGCTTCTTAATTTGTTTTTGTGATTCTTATTTTGTTTTTGTGCTTCTCAATTTTGTTTTTGTGCTTCTTAATTTGATTTTGTGATTCTCAGTATTGTTTTTGTGCTTCTCAATTTTGTTTTGTGATTCTCCATTTGTTTTTGTGTTTCTCAATTTTGTTGTTGTGTTTAGCAATTTGTTGGTGTGATTTGCACTTCAGGGCCTCTCAATTTTGTTGTTGTGTTTAGCAATTTGTTGGTGTGATTTGCACTTCAGGGCCACCGTAGTTATAGGATTGTGTTCGTAATTTCAGGTACTGGCCACCTCATCACTTGATTCCATAAATTGACACATTGTGCAGTGGGCAGCAGCTTACGGCCATACCACCCTGAGCACGCCTGACCTCGTCTGATCTCGGAAGCTAAGCAGGGCTGGGGTTGGTTAGTGCTAGGATGGGAGACTGCCTGGGAATACCTGGTGCTGTAAGCCTTTCATTTTCATGTCACTGAACTGCTTTTGATCCAGAGAAGGGGTGTATTACAGTTTTTTCTGATTGCTTAAGCACATTTTTTGTAACTATTGGCTATTTTTGCAAAACTCTACACACAAATAAGAAAACCTGTCACCCAATTATCAAAACATTGTAGTTCTCTTGCAAAAGCGAACACAGCTAGATTAACTCTTCACACCTTCGTAAAAATGGTGATTTCGTATCAAACAGTACACACAAGCCATCATCTACTAAGCACACAATGCGCCAACTGCACACTGATGGTATGAATACAAAACACATCTGGCTTTTTCTTTCTCTGTGTACAGATGTCAATTTGAGGTCACACTTTTGTCATAGTGTCATGTAAACATACAAGGATCCAAACTTCAAGTATTGGTCTTTATTCACACTCATCAAAACCAAGACAAAGTCAGAACACAAAATAGGAATTTCACAAAAAAAAGGAAAAAAAAAGACAATCAGCCTACATCATGTCGTCTTTCTGGGTCCGGCCACAAAATTTCGTCCACATCGCATGCGATATCCTCCAGTCCAAGGCACTGGAGAAAATATCTCCTTGAATGCCGTATCCAGGCCTGACATGATGCCTGGTCAATATCTCCACATGCCTCCTCCATTGCCTGTAAAAGGGCTACCTGTTGATGAGGATGACGGTCGTACACTTTCCAGCGCCAGGCAGAGAAGAACTCCTCGATGGGATTTACAGTTTTTTCTGATAGCTTAAGCACATTTTTTGTAACTATTGGCTATTTTTGCAAAACTCTACACACAAATAAGAAAACTCTTCACCCAATCAGCAAAACATTGTAGTTTTCTTGCAAAAGCGAATAACCCTTGCTTACAGTTTTTTCTGAATGCTTAAACCCTAACTGTGATTCTTATAGCACAATTCCTAAAACTATTAACACTTATAGCAAAACCACTCACTGAGTTTGCAAAACTAAAAGCACAAACACTGCTTTGCACTCAGTTTGCAATTTTGTAACACACACTTTGCAAAACTGTAGGCACAACTCACTGCTTACACTCAATTACCAAATTTCCAACACACTCCTAGCAAAATTATACACATGTATGGCTATCATTAACACTATTTTGCCAACTGTCTGGCACACTTTCACTTGTGGAAACTTTTTTAGATAATTAGTCCACTTTGCAATCAGCCTAAGCACTATAAACAGGCCACAGGTAAGCTGTCCATGTGGAGTACAATGGAAGGAGCAGTAAGAAGAGTGAGAATCAGAGGAGGCCGAGGGAGAGGACGTGGAGGTGAAGAAGTTGGAGGAAGAGGACGTGGAGGTGAAGAAGTTGGAGGAAGAGGACGTGGAGGTGAAGAAGTAAGAGGGTTAGAGGAAGTTAGAGGAAGAGGACAAAGAGGAGCAAGAAGAGGACGAGGAGGGGAAAGAGGAAGGGTAAGAAGAGTAAGAAATAGAATTGCTGATGACATCAGGGCTACAATAGTGGACCATGTCATCAACCATGGGATGACCCTGAGGGAAGCTGGCCAACGGGTTCAGCCTAAACTGAGCCGCTACACTGTGGCAAGCATCATTAGGACATTTCGAAATGAGAATCGGTAAGTACTTTGTAGCACTGCCATACTCTAATGAGAAACACAACAGTACCATACATGCAAAAATACTGAAATTGTTACTTTACAGAATTGCTAGACGTCCAGATGTTGGGGGCAGAGGCAGAATGTTCACTCCAGAGCAAGAGACCCATATAGTGAACATGGTGATTGCCAATAATGCAATAAGACTGCGCGAAATACAGCAGCGCATAATTGATAATGACACCATCTTTCAAAATATACACAGTGCAAGCATTTCTACACTAAGTCGTGTACTTGCGCGCCACAGAATAAGAATGAAGCAAATTTACAGAGTTCCTTTCGAGAGAAACACAGAACGTGTAAAGCAACTGCGATATGACTATGTGCAGGTAGGCTAGTGTCATTGGTTCTGAATTTGGAAGTGCATACTGTAATGCTGTGCACGGGCCTGATGTGTTGCATTTGTTTTGTCTTGTCCAGAGAGTGATGGAACTAGAAGCAGATGCAACGGGACATGAGCTACTTTTTGTAGATGAGGTTGGTTTTAACCTCAGTAAAACCAGGAGACGTGGCAGGAACATAATTGGACACCGTGCCATCATCAATGTCCCAGGACAACGTGGTGGTAACATAACCATGTGTGCAGCTATAAGCCAAAATGGTGTTGTTCACCATCATGCAACCATAGGCCCATATAACACTGCACACATTATTGCATTCCTGGACACCTTGCATGACATGCTCACTGTTCAGAGACCAGAGCAGACCCGATATGTCATCATATGGGACAATGTTAGTTTCCATAGGGCTGCTTTGGTCCGCAACTGGTTTACAGACCACCCATCCTTCATGGCACTCAACCTCCCTCCATACTCTCCATTCTTAAATCCCATCGAGGAGTTCTTCTCTGCCTGGCGCTGGAAAGTGTACGACCGTCATCCTCATCAACAGGTAGCCCTTTTACAGGCAATGGAGGAGGCATGTGGAGATATTGACCAGGCATCATGTCAGGCCTGGATACGGCATTCAAGGAGATATTTTCCCCGGTGCCTTGGACTGGAGGATATCGCATGCGATGTGGACGAAATTTTGTGGCCGGACCCAGAAAGACGACATGATGTAGGCTGATTGTCTTTTTTTTCCCTTTTTTTTGTGAAATTCCTATTTTGTGCTCTGACTTTGTCTTGGTTTTGATGAGTGTGAATAAACACCAATACTTGAAGTTTGGATCCTTGTATGTTTACATGACACTATGACAAAAGTGTGACCTCAAATTGACATCTGTACACAGAGAAAGCAAAAGCCAGATGTGTTTTGTATTCATACCATCAGTGTGCAGTTGGCGCATTGTGTGCTTAGTAGATGATGGCTTGTGTGTACTGTTTGATACGAAAACACCATTCTTACGAAGGTGTGAAGAGTTAATCTAGCTGTGTTCGCTTTTGCAAGAGAACTACAATGTTTTGATAATTGGGTGACAGGTTTTCTTATTTGTGTGTAGAGTTTTGCAAAAATAGCCAATAGTTACAAAAAATGTGCTTAAGCAATCAGAAAAAACTGTAACTCTCCACACCTTTGTAAAAATGGTATTTTCGTATCCAACAGTTAACACAAGCCATCATATTAATAAGCACACAATGCACCAACTAAACACTGATGGTATGAATAAAAAACACATCTGGCTTTTGCTTTCTCTGTGCACAAAGTAGGCTATGTCAGTTTGAGCTCATACTTTTGTCATAGGTCTGTAAACATGGAGGGATCCAAACTTCAAGTACTGGTGTTTATTTACACACATCAAAACAAACACAAGTGTTTATTCCCAAGTCCAAACAAAACAGTAATTTCACTGAGGAAAAAAAAGAAATCAGTCTACATCGTGTCGTCTCTCTGGGTCCGGCCACAAAATTTCGTCAACATCAAATGCAATGTCCTCGAGTCCAAGGCACCGGGGAAAATATCTCCTGGAATGGCGTATCCAGGCCCGACATGATGTCTGGTCAATATCCCCACATGCCTCCTCCATTGCCTGTAAAAGGGCTATGTGTTGATGGGGATGACAGTCATAGACCTTCCAGCACCAGGTAGAGAAGAACTCTTCAATTGGGTTCAAGAATGGAGAGTATGGGGGGAGGTTGAGTACAGTGAAGAGTGGGTGATCTGTAAACCAGTTGCGGACCGAAGCAGATCTATGGAAACTAACATTGTCCCATATGATGACGTATCTGGTCTGCTCTGGTCTCTGAACATTGGTGAGCATGTCAAAGGTGTCCAGGAATGTAATAATGTGTGCAGTGTTATATGGGCCCAGGGTTGCATGATGGTGAACAACACACATAGTTATGTTACCACCACATTGTCCTGGGACATTGATTATGGCACGGTGTCCAATAATGTTCCTGCCACGTCTCCTTGTCTTTGTGAGGTGGAAACCAGCCTCATCCACAAAAATCTGCTCATGACCCATGGCATCTGCCTCTAGCTCCATCACTCTCTAGACAAGACAAAACAAATTCAGCACAGCAGGCACATGCACGGCACTACAGTATGCACTTCCAAATTCAGTACCAATGATACTATAGCTTACCTGCACATAGTCATATCACAGCTGTTTTACACGTTCACTGTTTCTTTCAAAAGGTACTCTGTAGATTTGTTTCATTCGGATTCTGTTGCGGGCATCCTTATGATGCCTGCTACAGTGTAGCAGCTCAAGTTAGGCTGAACCCGTTGGCCAGCTTCCCTCAGGGTCATTCCATGGTTGATTACATGGTCCACTAATGTAGAGCTGATGTCATCAGTAATTCTATTTCTTACTCTTCTTACCCTTCCTCCTTCCCTTCCTCGTCCTCCTCTTGCTCCTCCTTGTCCTCTTCCTCTAACTTCCTCTAACCCTCTTGCTTCTTCACCTCCACGTCCTCTTCCTCCAACTTCTTCACCTCCACGTCCTCTCCCTCAGCCTCCTCTGATTCTCACTCTTCTCACTCTTACTGCTCCTTCCATTGTACTCCACATAGACAGCTTACCTGTGGCCTGTTTATAGTGCTTAGGCTGATTGCAAAGTGGACTAATTATCTAAAACAGTTTTCACATGTGAAAGTGTGCCAGACAGTTGGCAAAATAGTGTTAATGATAGCCATACATGTGTATAATTTTGCTAGGAGTGTGTTGGAAACTTGGTAATTGAGTGTAAGCAGTGAGTTGTGTTTAAAGTTCTGCAAAAAGAGTGTTGTGCACTGAATTGTGCCTACATACTTGCAAAGTGTGTGTTACAACATTGCAAACTGAGTGCAAAGAAGTGTTTGTGCTTTTAGTTTTGCAAACTCAGTGAGTGGTTTTGCTATAAGTATTAATAGTTTTAGGAATTGTGCTATAAGAATCACAGTTAGGGTTAAAGCCATCAGAAAAAACTGTAACAGGATGAAACCTGAGGGAGGGGCAGCCATCTGCTACAAGTGGTTGAGGTTGTTAAGGTTCTGGGACTGGTCTCACTCAAGATGACAGACCATAGGACATTACTGCAGGATTTACTGATCTGTTGTTGTAACCCAGTAGAGAAAACCGCTTTTGTTGTTATTCTTTCTTGGTTTCTTTTTATTTGTATAAATATATTTTCATTCTTTTATTTTGAAAAGCATCATTTATTTTGAAAATAGGAAGTGTGATCCTCCAGCAAACTTTATTTTTCTGTTGCCGAATCACAAGGGGTAAATGCTTTTTTTTCATTGGTTGAAAGTGGGTTTAGCCCCGTCTTCCAAAACACCAGACCATCGTTTCACATGAGCTAGGTCTTTTCGCACGTGGACGTAGATGAGACAGGCCACGGATAGCTCGTGCGGAATTTTCTAACATTTTGGTGAGTTGAGCCCATGGGTTTGAAAAATTAATAATGTGTTAGCCTGTTGCTAAAAGTTGTTTCTTCTGTTCATACCGATTCGCGAGTGGTAATTTGCTGTTTAAAAACGGTTGAAATGCTGTTTGTGGTAGAATTTGTTTAGCATACTTGAACGATGATTGGAAAAATCTATTATCTTGCTGGTTATACCTATTAATCACAATTTCATGGTTGAAAAGAGAACGAGAAATTCATTTGTTGTTTTACATGTGGTTAAAATAATTTCATGTACAACGAGAGATATATTCAAAGCATGCATGTAATGTATTACTGTGGTAATGTGAAAGAAATGTGAAAAGATAAAGAACTAAAGCTATAGCTGTGATACAAGAGAAGAAACGGAGCTGGCTGTGTGCAATAATGTTAATATTGTTGTGCAGGCTAGGTTTTTTTTCCTTGTTCGTGTGGAAGGAACTAAGATTTTGGATCCCGATGGATTCTCTCCGGATGGAGATGGCGAGCCTGAGCCCAGACTGAACTTTGCAGAGGAACTTACTCTTCTTCCTCGACGGAGACTCCCAAGTGGTAACACACAAACCACAAACGAAAGAGAAAAAGAACTAGACTAAGAACTTTTGACTTGACAAATGACCAAAGACAAAAAGACAATTGAATATTGAGCTCAAACAACTATTTTTGGGGTTATTTTTGTTTTGCCGGCTTATTCTTATTATTGTTATTGTTATTATTATCATTACTACTGTCAATGTGGAATTTGTGTCTTGTTTATTTCATTTTTGTGTAAATAATAACCGTTGCTGCTCAAATTCCTGTCTCCAGCCATTTCATTCTGTATTCGCCTCGCTTTCTATTGTAGCCCTGCCGAACCTAGCAACTGGTCTATAGTTTGGCTGTCCTAAACTACTTAAAGTGAGTCAGTGGTTACATTGTGTTTTATGGCTTTCATGGATCTCAGATCTTACCCAGCACTGTCCGTCATCATGTCCAAAACACCAAATGAGGGAATATTTTATAGAAGAGTGGTTGTTCATCCCTTCGTGCCACTTTTGGAGTCACTGTCGAGGTTTGGCAGTGTGGCAGGGAGGTGTGTGTTGTGGCTCAGCTGCAGAGGGAGAGGTGACGTGAATGGTTGAAGGGGCAGCACCAGGAGAAGCTGGAGAGGTGTCGGGACCAAAAAGGAGCAATATTGTGAGCAGCTGGCACGCTGCTGGAGCAATGCCTGGGAAATTTATATTGTACATTGAAAAGTAATAAACATGAAACCCAGAGCACGGTGTGTGAGAGTCTGTGTCATGTGTGTGTCTTGCATTTACACAGCAGAAAGATTGTGAAGTTAACATAACAAGCAGAGCTTTGACAGATTTCAGAATTATAATTCACTATTTTGGTTTCCTTTCTTAACCCACCACTCTTCCTTTTTCTCACTTCCTCTCATCACCTTCTTCATCTTTGGCATCTTGCGTTCTGTCTTCGCCGCCCATCGTTTAACTGAAATGTTCACAGGATTGGTCCCCACTTTTAAATGAGCTAGCAGTTCTGAATGGAAATATCAGTTTGCTCTTTACTTCTTAGCATACGCCTGTTTCACTGAGCTCTTTAAGCTGGCCGTGTGAGAGGAATTTGTTAATTGAGTTAAGCACTGGCTTTTGCTTTCTTTCTGGGTGTTGTCATGTTCATGTTGTATGCAGTTTAAAAAATAAAAACTGTGCAGAAGAAATCATATAAAGCAGGGGTGGGAAACTCCAGGCCTCGAGAGCCGGTGTCCTGCAGGTTTTAGATGTGTCCTTGATCCAACACAGGTGATTAAAATGGCTAAATTAGCTCCTCAACATGTCTTGAAGGCTGTATCCCAATTCAGGGTCTGCAGCCTTAAAGGGTGCATTTTAAGGCCGATTACGTCACAGCGGCACGCCGAAGGCTGTCCCAATTCAAAGGCTGATCGAAATGCGGCCCTCAGATGCGTCCATTTGTGCGGGTGTCCGCTCTCCAGGCTCCGAAAGCCTTGCCAGCCCTTGTGATCGGGTGGCACCGCCCACCAGGCGTCTGAAAGAAAGAAGAAAAAACCCGGACCGGGCCGCCTGGCAACCCTTTGTGCGGGTGTCCGCTCCCCAGGCTCCGAAAGCCTTGCCAGCCCTTGTGATCGGGTGGAACCGCCCACCAGGCGTGTGAAACAAAGAAGAAAAAACCCGGACCGGGCCGCCTGGCCACCCTTTGTGCGGGTGTCCGCTCCCCAGGCTCCGAAAGCCTTGCCAGCCCTTGTGATCGGGTGGCACCGCCCACCAGGCGTGTGAAAGAGAGAAGAAAAAACCCGGACTGGGCGCCTGACCTCCCTTTGTGCGGGTGTTCTCTACCCCGGCTCCGAAAGCCTTGCCAGCCCTTGTGATCGGGTGGCACCGCCAACCAGGCGTCTGAAAGAGAGAAGAAAAAACCCGGACCGGGCCGCCTGCCCACCCTTTGTGCGGGTGTCCGCTCCCCAGGCTCCGAAAGCCTTGCCAGCCCTTGTGATAGGGTGGCACCGCCCACCAGGCGTCTGAAACAAAGAAGAAAAAACCCGGACCGGGCCGCCTGGCCACCCTTTGTGCGGGTGTCCGCTCCCCAGGCTCCGAAAGCCTTGCCAGCCCTTGTGATCGGGTGGCACCGCCCACCAGGCGTCTGGAACAAAGAAGAAAAAACCCGGACCGGGCCGCCTGGCCACCCTTTGTGCGGGTGTCCGCTCCCCAGGCTCCGAAAGCCTTGCCAGCCCTTGTGATCGGGTGGCACCGCCCACCAGGCGTGTGAAAGAAAGAAGAAAAAACCCGGACCGGGCCGCCTGGCCACCCTTTGTGCGGGTGTCCGCTCCCTAGGCTCCGAAAGCCTTGCCAGCCCTTGTGATCGGGTGGCACCGCCCACCAGGCGTGTGAAAGAAAGAAGAAAAAACCCGGACCGGGCCGCCTGGCCACCCTTTGTGCGGGTGTCCGCTCCCCAGGCTCCGAAAGCCTTGCCAGCCCTTGTGATCGGGTGGCACCGCCCACCAGGCGTGTGAAAGAAAGAAGAAAAAACCCGGACCGGGCCGCCTGGCCACCCTTTGTGCGGGTGTCAACTCCCCAGGCTCCGAAAGCCTTGCCAGCCCTTGTGATCGGGTGGCACCGCCCACCAGGCGTCTGAAACAAAGAAGAAAAAACCCGGACTGGGCCGCCTGGCCACCCTTTGTGCGGGTGTCCGCTCCCCAGGCTCCGAAAGCCTTGCAAGCCCTTGTAATCGGGTGGCACCGCCCACCAGGCGTCTGAAACAAAGAAGAAAAAACCCGGACCGGGCCGCCTGGCCACCCTTTGTGCGGGTGTCCGCTCCCCAGGCTCCGAAAGCCTTGCCAGCCCTTGTGATCGGGTGGCACCGCCCACCAGGCGTGTGAAAAAAAGAAGAAAAAACCCGGACCGGGCCGCCTGGCCACCCTTTGTGCGGGTGTCCGCTCCCCAGGCTCCGAAAGCCTTGCCAGCCCTTGTGATCGGGTGGCACCGCCCACCAGGTGTGTGAAAGAAAGAAGAAAAAACCCGGACCGGGCCGCCTGGCCACCCTTTGTGCGGGTGTCCGCTCCCCAGGCTCCGAAAGCCTTGCCAGCCCTTGTGATCGGGTGGCACCGCCCACCAGGCGTCTGAAACAAAGAAGAAAAAACCCGGACCGGGCCGCCTGGCCACCCTTTGTGCGGGTGTCCGCTCCCCAGGCTTCGAAAGCCTTGCCAGCTCTTGTGATCGGGTGGCACCGCCCACCTGGGGTCTGAAACAAAGAAGAAAAAACCCGGACCGGGCCGCCTGGCCACCCTTTGTGCGGGTGTCCGCTCCCCAGGCTCCGAAAGCCTTGCCAGCCCTTGTGATCGGGTGGCACCGCCCACCAGGCGTGTGAAAGAAAGAAGAAAAAACCAGGACCGGGCCGCCTGGCCACCCTTTGTGCGGGTGTCCGCTCCCCAGGCTCCGAAAGCCTTGCCAGCCCTTGTGATCGGGTGGCACCGCCCACCTGGCGTCTGAAACAAAGAAGAAAAAACCCGGACCGGGCCGCCTGGCCACCCTTTGTGCGGGTGTCCGCTCCCCAGGCTCCGAAAGCCTTGCCAGCCCTTGTGATCGGGTGGCACCGCCCACCAGGCGTGTGAAAGAAAGAAGAAAAAGCCCGGACCGGGCCGCCTGGCCACCCTTTGTGCGGGTGTCCGCTCCCCAGGCTCCGAAAACCTTGCCAGCCCTTGTGATCGGGTGGCACCGCCCACCAGGCGTCTGAAACAAAGAAGAAAAAACCCGGACCGGGCCGCCTGGCCACCCTTTGTGCGGGTGTCCGCTCCCCAGGCTCCGAAAGCCTTGCCAGCCCTTGTGATCGGGTGGCACCGCCCACCAGGCGTCTGAAACAAAGAAGAAAAAGCCCGGACCGGGCCGCCTGGCCACCCTTTGTGCGGGTGTCCGCTCCCCAGGCTCCAAAAGCCTTGCCAGCCCTTGTGATCGGGTGGCACCGCCCACCAGGCGTGTGAAAGAAAGAAGAAAAAACCCGGACCGGGCCTCCTGGCCACCCTTTATACAGGTGTCCGCTCCCCAGGCTCCGAAAGCCTTGCCAGCCCTTGTGATGGGGTGGCACTGTTTCCGTTAATGAACAACATAAGAAGGAAAAAAAAAGTGGAATCTGTAATTGGAATCTTTAAACAGCTACTCAGAAAAGGATCCAGATGTTTCAAAATACTTTTCTGGCGAATGTTTCAGTTCTGCAAACATAATTACTGCAATTAACGGACTAAAAGTCGTCACTTTTCAGCCCCATTTATGGATTTAAGGATCAAAGAATTTAAGGCTCTAAGGATCAAATTGGTGGTAAGATTCTAAATATATGTGACATCATTATCCCGTAAGCCAATTAGGTTGTCACATGGACAATTTATCTGTAAAGTTTCAATCCCTGTCATCAAATCTCATCTGAGGACAAAATCCACAAGAACAACATAAAAAAAGAAAGAAAACCTACCTTAGAAACACGTCGGGTTAAAAGAGACGGCATCACTGCAGAGGTGAGGACAGGCATCTGTTTGAAATAGAGAAAACCATAAGCACAGTCATACAGACACATACACACACACAGGCTCCGAAAGCCTTGCCCGTCCTCATGATGGGGTGGCACCGCCCCCAGGCTTGGAAAAGAATGGTAAAAATATGGTAAATGGCACTTTACTAGTCCCTAAGGACCCCAAAGTGCTTTGCACATTCAGTCATCCACCCATTCATACACTGGTGAGGACAAGCTACATTGTAGCCACAGCCACCCTGGGGCGCACTGACAGAGGCGAAGCTGCCTAACACTGGCGCCAACGGGCCCTCTGACCACCACCATTAGGCAACGGGTGAAGTGTCTTGCCCAAGGACACAACAACCGGGACTGTCCGAGCCGGGGCTCGAACCGGCAATCTTCCGAATACAAGGCGAACTCCCAACACTTGACCCACGATCACCACAAAAGAAAGCAGAAAAAACCTGGACCAGGCCTCCTGGCCACGCTTTATATTGGTGGACCTCCCCTTGCTTCTCAGAGAAACCCTCTACAGAAGAGTTTAGAAAGAAAAAACGTGTGAGTTCTGAATGTCCTGGTGAGTCTCCACCTGTTACAGGTGGGTGCAGCCTGCACTGTCTCGAGACAAACCAGACCAGCTGCACCACAGACACTTCAAACCTTATCTCAAGACAAACACTGAAAGACAAAATAAAAAAAGAAGAAAACAAACCCTAGAAACATGCCGGGTTACAGGAGACGGCAGCCGTGTAGAGGTTGAGTCTGTGTGAGTCTTTTTTCTGTTTATGAACAACAGAAAAAAGAAAGAAAACTTACCTTAGAAATCTGTAGGGTTGTTTTCTCTGAGACATGTTGGAATCTGTAAACAGTTACTCCGAAAAGGATCCAGATGTTTCAAAATACTTCTCTGGCGAATGTTTCAATTCTGCAAGCATAATTGCTGCAATTAATGGACTACAAGTCGTCACTTTTCACCCCTATTTATGGATTTAAGGATCAAAGGATCAAACTGGTGGTAAGATTCTAAATATATGTGATGTCATTATCCCGTAATGACATCACATATATAGGTTGTCACATTTATCAGTAAAGTTTCAATCCCTGTAAAGTTTCAATACTCTGCCCAGGCTGCTCTACCTTAGAAGAAGAAGAATGTTGACCTACAGTACCTTGAAAAACTTTCACCCATTTTGTCACTTTACAACAACAAACGTAAAAGGAATTTTTCTTAGATCTTCTGTGACAGACCAACACAAGTTACCACATTACTGTAAAGTGGTATGAAAATTATACATGTCAAAGGAGCTTGCAAAGAAAAGCATCTGGACTTCTTTAAGTTACTTGAAGATGTTTCACCTCTCATCCGAGTAGCTTCTTCAGTTCTAAGGTCAAATGGTGGGGAGTCCCAGATTTAAACCTAGTGGGAGTATCCCCCCACAGAGGGACAAAAGGACCCCCTGATGATGCTCTAATTGCCTGAGCCAAGTCTGGGAAATCTGGGACTCCCCACCATTTGACCTTAGAACTGAAGAAGCTTCTCGGATGAGAGGTGAAACATCTTCAAGTAACTTAAAGAAGTCCAGACGCTTTTCTCTGCAAGCTCCTTTGACTACGATGACCTGGATGACTGAGAACCTTCACAGACAAAATGATACATGGTTTTCAGAATATCAAGCAAATAAAATCTGAAAAGTGTCATGTTGATTAGCATTCAGTTCCCTGTACTCTGATACCCCTAAACAAAATCCAGTGATATCAATTGCCTTTAGAAGTCAACCAAATTAGACAAGTTTACCTGTGTGTAATTTAGTCTCATTATAAATACAACTGCTCTGTGACGGCCTCAGTAGTTTGTTAAAGAACATTAATGAACAAACAGCTTCATGAAAACCAAGGAACTCACCAGGCAGGTCAGTGATAAAGTTGTAGATAAGTTTAAAGCAGGGATAGGTTATAAAAAAATATCCTGAGCTTTGAACATCTCAAGGAGCACTGTTCAATCCATCATCCAAAAATAGAAAATGTTTCCTACAACTGCAAACCTACCAAGATATGACCTAAACCTCCACCTAAACTGACAGACTGAGCAAGAAGAGCACTGGTCAGAGAAGCTTCCAAGAGGCACATGGTCAGTCTGGAGGAGCTGCAGAATTCCACAGCTCAGGTGGGAGAATCTGTCCACAGGACAACTGTAAGTTGTGTACTCCACAAATCTGGCTTACATGGAAGAGTGGCAAGAAGAAAGCCAATGTTGACCGAAAGTCATAAAAAGTTCCATCTGCAGTTTGCCAGGAACCATGTAGGGGACACAGCAAACATGTGGAAGAAGGTACTCTGATCAGACGAGACCAAAGTTAAACTTTTTGGCCTATATGAAAAGCGCTACATGTGGCAGAAAAATAACACTGCTCATCACCCTGAATGTACCATCCCCACTGTGAAACATGGTGGTGGCAACATCATGCTGTGGGGATGTTTTCCTTCTACAGGGACAGAGAAACTGGTCAGAGATGATGGGAAGATGGATGGAGCTAAATAGATGGGAATTCTGGAAGAAAACCTGTTGGAGGCTGCAAAGGACTTGAGCTTGGGATGTAGATTTACCTTCCAGGAAGACAATGACCCTAAATATACAGTTAGAGCTTCAATGGAATGCTTTAGATCAAAGAATATCCATGTGTTAGAAGGGTCAGTCAAAGTTCAGACCTAAATCCCATTAAGCATCTGCGGCAAGAGTTGAACATTGCTGTTCAGACACGCTTTCTGTCCAATCTGTCTGAGCTTGAGCTGTTTTACAATGAAGAATGGGCAAATATTTCAGTCTCTAGATGTGCAAAGCTGGTAGAGACATACTCCAAAAGACTTGCAGGTGTAACTGTAGCAAAAGGTGGCTCTATGAAGAGCAGGGGTTTGAATAGAAATGCATGCCACACTTTTCCAAATTTATTTGCTTAGAATTTTGACAACCATGTATTATTTTCATACCACTTCACAATTATGTGCTACTTTGTGTTAATCTATCATAGAAAAGGTCAATAAAAAACACATTTTGTTTGTGGTTGTAAGGTGACAAAATGTGTAAAAGTTCAAGAACTATGAATAATTTTTCAAGGCACCGTAACTTCAAATCACCACACAAGCACACATCAGTTCACATGCATGTACACATATGCAGTTAAAGCATATGTGTACATGCAACTTCAAAAGTTAAAGTAGAGAAAGACTGCAAACCTCAATATGGAATGAGTGATAATGTCAGCACCATTCCATGATTTAGAAATATTTGTTTCACTTTAAATCTGTTTTTCTTTCTTAATTGCAAAAACTGTAAAATTTGAATTATCTTTTGTGTCACTTCAGTGTTCCTTCACTTCAATGACTCCCTCTTGTATCTTTGCTACACATTGGATATAATTTTTCTTACCACGATGATGCATGATCTTTACTCTCAAATCATTTTAATGGCTTCTGAGGAAGTTGCCCCTCTGCTCCAAATTATTGTTTAATAGGCAATTTGTCCTTTACTCTAGTTTGTTCCTTGATTGTAAAATCTGGTATTTTTGCAAATTTGGCTCAGGGGGACCTGAAAGCCAGGAGACAATTTATTGTATTGGCCACAAACAAACAAATAATAATAAAGATTTCTATCAGAGCAAAAATCTCTCTCTCTCTCTCTTTCTCTCTCTATTTGCTCCTAACCACGTCCTAACCTAGCAGTCATATATAGCCTTTAATTAATCCTGCATTTTTTGTCAAAGATATTTGTCACCATGAAATTAATAGCTTAAAACAGCAACATATGAACAGATTCACTGAGTAATCAGAAAAGTTTAGCATGAATCTGGACATTAGATTTAAGCTTGAAGTTTTAACCTTATCAAATATCACTTGGTAGAAGCTCCTTACCGTTTGAAGAAGTCTCTTCTCAATCTGCTGTCCTCTTTTGCTTGGATCTTTTTTTTTTCCATCTGAGACTGACGTTATTCCATGTTAATTATTTTTTCTCCGTGAAAAACACAGCAACTCATCTTATCCCGGGGTGCCAGGGCGTCGAGCTCCGGATCTCAGCAGAAAAGTGCCAATAAAAGTTGCAGGCTGATCCAGGTATCAGTTTGACATAGGTTCTCCTCCGTGACGTCACAGTTGGAACACTGTTACGCCTCTGCGTAGCCATGGTTACAGGGGACGCTTTGGAGCTCTGCTGCTCAGCAGCTAAAGATTTCAGGTTAAACTCTAAAACCAAATAAAATCAATATACTGTATATGTGTATAGTTACCCCTTAAGCGTTCGTTTTCTGGAAGAGGCTGTAAAACGGACAGTTAAAATGTGACCGATGGCAGCCATACTGAGGTGAGTTGTTGAGGATATGTTGAGCTGTCGATAAGCACGGCTGTTTTTGTGCTGTTATTTACTGTTAGCATGTTTTGGCTGGCGTTACTGAAGTTGTTTTCAACTGGATGTCACATTGTTGAACTCTGATGATTAATGAATAAACTCTCGATGTGACGATGGTAGAATGTAATTGTAACCCTGTGTTAATCTGTGTGCCTTTGATACCGTTTAATATCCAGTCCATCTGTTTGGTGTTTTGTTTTTAACATGCCCTGGAATAATTTAAAGTTTTACAATGCCGGTGATTTACGACTCTTTCGCGACAGTCAGCTGGGGAGTAAACTGTGGGGTTCTCAGAGGTAGCTCACGTGAGCCAGCAGTGACATCTGTACATGCAGTAGCCTTAAAATACTGATTATTTATTCTCCTGCTAGTTAAGAATTTGTGTTTTATACCTACATTGTTTCTTTCTATATGTTATCGTTTGGTTATGTTATGATGTGTGGTTAATGATGATTATTAGTGTGCTAATCGTGAATAAGCTAGTAAGCTTGAAAATTAGCAGCCATGTTAAGCGGATTTCGGTGATCAAGTTCGTGTGTTACTGTTTGGAATATGAACCCATATGGCTTGCACTACTTTCAAGATGTAAGCTAAAGGGGTGTGTTTTAAAAAAGGTGCAAGAATGACCTAACTCAGTGAGCGATATGTGTTCATTGTACAGTAAGTTGTAATTTATGTTGTGCATTTGAACTAGCAGACTGCAGACTTGTTTAGGGGCTATGAGCACACATGGGCTGTGACCCAATCCAGCGACCGCAAGCTTTGGAGTATGCGCAGTTTGCGTACTACGTACGGCGCGTACTAGGAAGTACGAGAAGTGCGGAAATGAGAGGCTTGTGAAATGGGACGGTCTGGCCGTCGTCGCGCTGCTCAGGTTGCCTAGCAACCATGATACTAACCGCAAGAAACGTTTCATACAGCATTGTTTGACAGAAATGAAGGAGAAAAATGTTTTGTTGTTCATTCATTACTTTTTTTTTATGACATCACTTTGATTAGCTGAGGCTGAGACCACGGGACTGTAAAAACATAATTGTTGGGCTTCATTTCTGTACTGAACAGTCATTTCAAGATTAGTTAGTAAATAACAATTAGCTAATGTTGTTCATGAGACTAAAGTCATCTCACTTTGGTAATGTAAATATAATATGGCCAATATATTTATTGTCAGATTATTATGATATATTACAGCAGTGAGCTTGAACTCTGTGTCAAAGATTCAAGTTGAAGTTATTTATATTTCCTCTCACCTTAAATCTTCACTCAAAGACAAGTATCTTTGACAGTGTATATATAGATCAGGGGTCGGCAACCCTAGGCGAAGGGTTAACTGATGGCACAACCATAGCTGGACTGGCCATCGGGCATACCGGGCATTTGCGCAGTGGGCCAATGATTTTTTATTTTTTTTGTAACGTTATAAACACTGAAAGGTGGTGGATTGGCCAGATGCTGGTCAGTGTGTAAAAATAACCCAGTTGTTTGTTGGTGGCTTCCACAGACCTCCACCACATTAGCAAGTGGTGGAGGTCAGCAGGTGGATGAGAGAAAGGGGAGGCAAGTGGAGAGACCCGAGGCGGCCACCGGTCTGAGTGTCAGGTGAACTGAACTTCAGGTAAGAAGTTATGACCATGCAGTCTATGTTGGTCAGATATAAACCAAGTTTAGGTGGAGTTTTATTTTTGTTGTGCTGACTTTTTACAGTCAGTTACAGTAACTCGTACTGCGTGCTAGCTAGCATGATGGAGTTTCTATACAGCTGGGTGGGTGCTATGATACTACTGATAGTTAGTAGAGTTGCCAACCGTCCCGTAAAAAGACGGAATTGTCCTGCATTCAGAGAAAATATTACGCGTTTTGTATTGAGCTGAAAAGGAATGCAGTTTGTCCCGGACTTCAGCTAGTTCCATCCTACCTGACAAACCATCCTACCCATTGTTTCTGCGCATGCGCACAACACGAAATTAAGTGGCAAACCGTACTACCTTTGTGATTATTAACCAGAAAAATATTCTGACGGGTAAAATTAAGTGCCAAACCATCCTACCTTTGTGAATGTGACCTACAAGCATACTAACAGCTAAAATTTAGTGGCAAATCATCCTACCTTTGTTAATCTGAGCTAGAAGCATATTTTCACAGCTAAAATTCAGTGGCGAACCATGCAGCTGGAATCCACAGCTGTGCGTGTTCATGGAGCTGCCTTTTCACCTGCTGGAAATCACTACCTGACAAGTTTAACTGTCTTCAGAACATTGCAGAGGCCTTATTGACAGTATTTGGCTCTACATGTCTGTGTGAGCAGATTTTCTCTCACATGAGTGTCCTCAGGTAGCCGTCTGAATGCTGGACACTGGAAGACCTGTGTCTCTGAGTGGGAGACCAGAGATCACATTAACATGTGTGTCTCTGTATTAACAAATATGCCATATTGGCCCAGTTTATTTTTCTTATCATTGTTGTGAGGAGGCCATAGATAGCATTTGCATTTTCTGTTGTACAGTTCATTTGTTGTTATGGATAAAAAGTGCCTTTTTTTTTGTTTCAGAATAGCTGATAACTATTCGCTGATAGCTGCCAACATCTGCAAACAAATATAATTCTATAAAGTGGTTCTATATAGTGTGTAACTGTTCATATAGAGCGTTATTAAATTTATTGCTAATGCAATCATATGACACATTGACTTCTGAGGAAATTTTAGATGGCACTCGTCATCAGAAAGGTTGCCGACCCCTGATATAGATGTATCATATATAAGAGACAAATATTGTTCGTTTAATTTGTTGGCATTATCACATTTGGCTCAATGCTTACATATATGTGTAAAAACAAAATGTACGAGCTGTGATAACTGTGTCTGATAACATGAAGAGTAGACTGATATATGAAATATTCCTTTATTGGGTGAGAAAATCAGACCATGTCATAACTGCTTTAAGTCATACAGAATAGATATCAGAGCCTTAAACAGGCTGACTTCTGCTAAATGGGTCAAACTGGGCAGAAAGTAAACAAACACATAACATCCTTATAGAATATGATGTAACACTATAGATCAGCTTACCTCAGAATATATAAAGCATATAAACAATTACATCAATATGATGCAACAAACACAGCAGTGCTACTAATCCAAAATACTCAAAGCTTCATAGAACTGAAACAAAAATTTATTTTTAGCTCCATTCTGCTGCTGATACATACTTTAGGTTTCTGAACATTAAACTTGTTGCTGCCTTTCATAGTGTGTAACTTGAAGGCCCTGAGTACTTTCTCCCACACTGAAAATGCTGGAATGATCAAATTATTTGAACATTACCTAATAAGACTGATTCAGGACAGACAATTAGTTATTCTAAACTTTTCTAGCAGTCCTTCACAAACAGGGAACAGTCTGTCTATTCTCTCCATCTGTCAGCTGCTGCTGGCTCTTCCTCCCCCTCTTCCTCACACACTGCTGAGTTTGTCCTGGTGGATCATCAGGGGTGCAAAGCCTCACAGATGATGTTCCACAGTGGGTCCCTCAGTCTGTCCTCACTCTGGACACTTGCAGTTGTCACACATGGAAATCAAATGTGTGATAAGCTGCAGGATTCAAACACAAGTGTAACTTATAAATACATGTTCATACTTTTATTCCACAATCAGAGAGAAAGAAACAGAGAGAGAGTGCAGGACAGACAGACAGGTGACAGTCTCAGGTGTATACACTGCTACAAAACAGCACAAAAGAAGGAGGATTTAGTGTTTGTGTTATTACGAGTGCTGAACAAGAAGAGTTCCCAGATGGTACAGTGGACACATGTGTGACTGCTGTGATTAAAGCATCTTTTCTTTCAGCTTAACGAATGAACCGTCAGCTCGTTCAAACACACGTTAAAGTCCGTTTGGCTCAACACCACCGAACAGAGGCAGCAATATAACATAGCTAACATTAACAGTGCAGTGAATCCTGCTTGTGCCGTGATATTCAGGACTGCAAACCGAGCAGCATTCACTAACTTTCAGCTTGTTGTGTTTGTGGATATAAGACTGACTTTAATTATCCATAAAATCATCACATTCTCTGTAAGATTAAGGTCGACTATTGAATGGCGTATATTTAAAAGTAAAGGCTTTAAAACCAAGTTAGTTGGACACATCACTAATGTCACATAACTCTGCTGACATGTGGCCAACAGTCATGTTTTAATGTTCTTCATTATTAAACATTCGCACATAAATAAGTGACATCATATTCAGTAAACTTACCTCTGAAAGTTTACTCTTCGGCTGCGCCGCCTCTGCCCTCTGCCGTATTTTTCGGCAAAATTATCCACACCCACCACTGCGCTATGAATTGTGGGATATATGGGACCACGAAGTGTACAGCGGACCACACTTCAAATTTGGGAAAATCGACGGCGCATTTGGAGTACACTTCAAATTGAGACAGCCGTCGTCACGTCGCTGTGACGTAATATGTTTCACAATGCGTACTCAGGAGCGTGCGGTCGCTGGATTGGGACACAGCCAAGGTCTGTAGCTTTGTCAGAGGAAGCTTGTGTGAGCCAGCAGTAATATCTGTACACGCAGTACCTTTAAAATACTCATGTGTCATTCTCCTGCTAGCAGTGGAGGAGACTTCTGCTGAGGAAGAGGCCCTGCTGTCCTGCCGTCTTACTGGTGCCATTGAGGGATCAGCGGCTGCTATATATTCTTCTCAACCTCGAGTATTTGGACTGAAGGACTCACAGACACGTTTTATATTTAGCTCTATACATTTTAAAAAGATTTTTAAAAAATATTTTCTTATTCACAAAGGCTGTATGGAGACATTTTGGTTATTGCCACAGACGCTTTCTCTTACTACGGATGGAGGATGTTGCGGTTTTACAACCCATGGACTGAGAAAGGACTCAATAAGTAATATGTTCACATATTCCAGTGTTAAACACAAGTGAGTCTCAATTGAGTGAAGTGTTGGTAACTGATGCCAATATTTTTCTTCATTCTCCCTGTTTAAATCCCATTCATATAAGGGACCCTAATTTTATCCTGCTACAAACATATTCACCCAGTGTTATTTAAGTTTCCTGTAAACTACACATGTAAAGCGGATGTGAGAGAGGCTGTGATGAAGTCCTGGAGTTTTTAACGATGTACATGCTCCAGTCCAGAAATTTGTATTATATGTTGGACACAGGTGGTAAAGTGCTGTCACACCCTGAATAAATTGTCCTCTGTTCTTTGGTAAGCTGACATATTTGTTACATAATCATATGGTTTATCAGAGGGAAAGTGCGAGTTTTAGAATACTGGAGCCTAAGGTTAGGTGCAGTAATATTCAACCGTAATATTAGCTTTTAACTAGGTCTTGTCAGTTAGCTGGTGTTGTGTCAAAAAGTCATATCTGCCATAAACTAATTTTCGGTAGTTGTCAAAAACCAGTTGATCATATTTAACCCTCCTGTTATGTTGGTTTCCAGGAACACCAATTATGCTTCTGGGTTAATTTGACCCGGGGCAAATTTACTCATCCAAAAGTGTCAGAAACACTGGCATTGATTATTTTACAATTTTCTTTTATAATTTAGATTTTTTTCGTTTTCTGTAGTGATGCAGATGACATGTGACATCTCTTCTGTTCTGGGTCAATCTGACCCGCAACATAACAGGAGGGATAAACTGCTATAGACAACTTTTTGGTCTATAATATGCGAAACATGTCACATGTATCCCTCATGAGTAATATTGAGTCATCTTGTGCCACAAACAACATTCCTGTCACAAGGTAGAAGCTGCAATCACTTTTTGGCAGTGATTTTTACTTTGTATTTATTCATTTGACATTAAAATTACTTTTTTAAAGAGTAATCTGGCCAAGAGGACAGCAGAAATTGCAACAAATATAATAATAGTTCTCTAAACATATTTTAAGTGTCCCAATAGGACTGGGTTGGTTTTAATATAGTTACAATAACACAGAGTTATAAATATACTTGAAAAAATGGGTCGTTATTAAACTTGATATATACCCTTTTGTAAATCATGTTCACTAAAGTCTATTTCCCAATATAAGTAAAGACATTGGAAATCAGTTTTTGTCAGACGATCACTTTTTGGCATAACACCGGAGGTAAAACAGGTATGATCCTTCATATCTGGAGTGTGAAGGTGCAGACATAAATTCAGATATCTCTGGGATGTTTAAGAGTTTAGAATTTCTCTGGTTCATTAGCTTTATTCAGATAATTCAGTAATCACTCAAGATTAGTTCACTAGTACTCCTGAATTCAAAGAAATAGTCAGGGTATTCGGCGCTGTGCTTTCCCACAGGTGAACCCAGGTGAAATGAAAGAAGTATTGGATGCCCTCCTCCTCTGGCACAATGATAACTCACAAAAGCTCCTTGGAGTAAGGAGATCAGGTTCAGAAGTGGTTCTTTCTAAGAACGTATATCTGTATTTATAAATGACATACTAAGGATGAGTAATGCTTAAATAATGAGGAAATTAAGCAGTGACCAATGACACATTTAACAATGTGTCATTTTTATCCACTATTCTATGTTTATTTATGAGTACAAGATCCTTTTTTTCTATCAAATAACCTAAAAAATGACTGACTGCACCTTTAAAAATACTAACTTAAATAAACCAAGATAACCCAGCAGTCCATAGGAAATAATGTGTGCACTATGTCACTAAATTTATTGTCACTGCAAATGTAAAAGTAAACATAAATGAACCACAGAGGAAATGACATGACTTTGAGGACAGATGTGATCAGGTGGAAAATGCAGAAAGCTGACTGATGTCGATCTGTGGCTGCATTCAATGTTGGCCTGTCCTGTATTAGGCATTCAGGATTTTCTTTTAAGGCCATTTAGCTCTTATGGCATGAACTTGCTCAGTGCATTATTATTGGCTTTTCTACAGTCTGATATTTGTTTACAGTGCATCAAATTTGGCACATGCTGACTGCATTCTAATTGTAACCAGAACAGGAGGCGAGAGCAGAGAACAAGAGTGCAGCAGTTTAGTGAAAGGAACAGGAAAGGTGAAGAAGAGGTGAGCATCCAAAAGACGAGCAAGAGGACAGTTTCAAAGGAGACATCACGGCACAATAAAAGCACAAGCTGTAAGAGCAGAGATTCATTCATATTTTTACTATTTTTTTCTTTAGGTTTTACTCCCGCTGCTTACAATAAATCAAATATATAGTACAAACAAGAAAAACTCAATTTGCATTGTTGTTCAGTATAATTCTGTGACTTCAACCTTTAGCTAACGTATAATGTTTGACATTTTATATAAATGTGACTATAAAATATAGTCAATAATATTAAAAAGGTGCTGTTACTGAGTGAAACTTCCAAAGATTTCAGGTCTGGATTTAGCCCCAGTGTTTTAAGATCCTAGCAGCGCTCGTATTTATGGCCACATTTTTAAAAGAGACGAGCTTTCTGGGTGCTGACTCAGAGGGACCACTTTAGTTCATTGAAACTTTAATGCCAGTTTAAGACAATAAACTGGACACGTTTCGAATCAAATTGATAATAACAGAGCTATGCTGGACATAAGCAACTGTGTTAGTGTGACGCCCTGCATATTTGAAGGATTGCAATAAACTTCTGTTCTTACTGAATCTGTAACATTGCCTTGATCTGCCTACATCATTTTTTAAATAGTTTATGTTGTTAAATGAGTTTTGTGTCACTGTGCACAGAGAAAAACTCACCTGATGTAGTGGTAATGCGTTATTCACCACTAGATGGAGACAACCCGGCACAGGTATTTTCTCTACACACTAAATTTCACACTGAAAAGCATTGGTGGGAATTTTTGTTTACATAGTAAGTAAAAGAAAAAATGTCTTGAGGTCTTTCCAGTGTTTTCAAAATTGTGTTTTTCAGATACACGTCAAAATTTCAAAAAACACACACACAAAACAACAAAATATGTCAAATTACATGCACGTCTCATTCATTTTTTGAGAATTTCACCACTTTTCGATTTCATGGAAAATAACTTATGTTATTCATGACATGATATCATTTAAAATAACTTTGTCAGGCTAGTGATTAGCTGCCACATAAGTATAAATCTAAATCATGCAAGTGTAATATAGAAAAAAACCACAAACAGTTGTGCTGTTTGTTCATAATAAATGGGTAGGGGTGTATAGTCAGTAAAAGCCACCAAGGCTCTGCCGAGCTCCAAAACCACCTCTGCCACAGACAGAAGCATCAAAAATGTGCGCTGGGAGCTTCATGGCATGATTTCTACAGCCACACAAATCTATATGTATGTGGCCAAGAACCTTAGTCCATGTAGGGCATCTTAACACAGTTTACTTGTGTCAGTTAGGTCAGCTAGTGGGATGGCAGAGAGGGCAGCCTTTACATTATTTTATTGTAGAGTGACAGGAACTGCCTATGAGCTTCTAATCAGGCAGAAATATTGACAGAAGGAAATATTTCAAAATAAAAAATAAAATTTTTTTTTTAAATTTCAAAGGAAATACATTGATGAAAATCAAAGAAGAGAAAATGTATGTGATGTTCCATTTTCCTGAGAACTGATTGGCTGTGATGACTCCTTCAAGTACTACATGCTACTTTGTCCTGCTAGTTAAGCCTGCTGTCTGTTCTCAGGCCTCCTCCTGTTTCACTGGCATAAATCCATCACCAGAGGGCTCCACTGACCTGCCTGTTGACATCAGAGCAAACCCCTGTGTCATGTGACCTGGCTGGAGTTGCAAAGCTGGACTCAGACCTGGCCCAGGCAAGTTCAAAGACAGTTGTGGTAGAGAGAGCAGGGAGTATAGTAGAGCACTGGAAGGATGAGGTGGAAACAGGAAGCGTGTAGATTCAGTGGATTTGGAATCCTCCATCTGTCTCCATGCTCTCTTTACTGGCCTTCTAAAAATCACTTCTAAAAACTTCTCCTGTAGCTGTGTAGCTGCTTTTGTTTAAATGTTTAGGATAGCATTTAGAATTCAACTTTACTGTCATTACACATGTCTAAATACAGGGTAACAAAATACAGTTTGCATCTTATCAGTAAGTGCAATAAGAGCAAATATACAGATGTACTACATATATACAGATGTATCGGTGTGAGGTAAACAGATCTACAGAGTGCTATGAATATATCTACAGCAGTGGAAGCGTAGCTCTCTGAACAGACTACAATAGTGAACAGTGTAGGGTGACAGCTGTGGGGAAGAAGCTGTTCCTAAACCTGCTGATTTTAATCTGAAGGCTCCTGTAGCGCCTTCTGGAGGGGAGGAGCTGGAGGCAGGATGAGAGGAGTCCCCGAGAATGATGCGTGCTTGGCATAGACATCTCTTCTTGTGGACATCCTCAATGGCAGGAAGTGGAGTCCCTGTGATGCGTTGGGCAGCTTTCACCACCCGCTGCAGTGCCTTGCGGTCAGCAACAGAACAGTTCCCATACCACACTGTGACACAGTTGGTCAGGATGCTCTCTATCACACAGCGGTAGAAGTTAACCAGTATGTCATTAGACAGGTGGTTCTTCTTCAGTATCGTAAAGAAAAAAAGGCGCTTATGGGCCTTCTTGACCAGGCTGGAGGTGTTAGTTGACCAGGACAGATTCTCAGAGATGTGGGTCCCCTAGAACTTGAAGCTGGAGACCCATTCAACAGCTGTGCCATTTATGTAGATGGGGACATGGGTATCTGTCTTCTCCCTCCTGAAGTCCACAATGAGCTCTTTGGTTTTGCTGGTACTCAGGAGCAGGTTATTGTCAGACCACACAGCTAGGTGCTTTACCTCTTCCCTGTAGCCAGTCTCATCGTTGTCACTGATGAGACAGTCACGGTGGTGTCATCTGCAGACTTGATGATGGAGTTGGATCCATACCCAGGTCTGCAGTCATAGAGGAACGGGCTCAGCACACAGCCCTGTGAAGTGCCAGTGTTGAGTGTGATGGTGGTAGAGCAGTTATGGCCTGACCTAACATGCTGGGGTCTGTTGGTCAGAAAGTCCATGATCCAGATACAGATGGAGTTGCTGAGTCTAAGAGCCACAAGTTTGGTGATCAGCTTGGAGGGAATAACTGTACTGAATGCTGAGTTGAAGTAAACAAACAGCATTCTTACATAAGTATTGCATAAATATATGAGTACATGTTGCAAGAAACTACATTCCCAGATCACATCCAGTGTGTGCTGGAAAATTTGCAACGATTCTACAAAAATGTTCCACGTGGTGTTTTTTTTTTTCCTACTGGTGATGATCCAGTGGGGCTCCAGTCACTACAGGCTCCCTTGTGGTGCCACAAAACAGACTGCAAAACAACTTGTGCGTCCATGACTGATCCTGCTGCTTCCACTACAATTCACTTCTGTATGAATTGATCTTTTCATGACTGTTCACTTTGGACAAGCAGGAAACAGAGGTGACGCTGACTTGTGGCTTCGCAGGGCGATTCCCTTTAACAACAAGAGCATGCACACAGTTTGTTTTAGGCCACCATGAATAGCTCACATTGTAAATCACAATGAGCCAGTATATGATACTGTAGCTTCCACTCACTGTGACAGGATGGCTCGTAGGAGATGATTACACTCTGCTTCATTGGGTTCCAGTTCAGATTAAGGGACAACACATGGAAAGACAGAAACTGGGAACAAATGTTTGAAAAATATTTACTGTTAGAAAACATTCAGTGAACAATATCGATTTTTATGTTTGGCAAACTTCAAATCTGAGTCTCCAAAAGCCAGTCAGACAATAGAGTTGGTATAAACAGAGAGAGGAGATGATGCTTTTTTTAGACAGAGGAAGGGAAATATTTAGATTCACTTAAAAGGATAATTCTCTCTCTCTCTTTTTTTTAGCACTTTCCACTTTCGCTTTCTTGCCATTAAGCTCTAATTAGCTTTAATTTCACTTAAAATACATGAACACAGAAAAGTAAGAGTGTGATTCTGGCGAAAGATAAAAACTAAAATGTAGCATTTTGAAAGGTCCCTGCTCACTGACCCCTCTGTCTCTTTTCTTAACTGCTGCATATGTGCTGGATTATTTGGACTACATTGCATTGTACAGTTAGACTATGATTGTATCTGTGGGGCTTAAAACAATGACATTTGTTCACACACTCACAGTGGATTCATTTTCAAAGATCAAGGAGCACTTCTTTAGGGCTGGTCTGGAGACATTAACTGGCTCTGGGTGACAGAAAGCGCTGTAAGGACTGAGAAAAAACTGTATTAATTTGGTGCACATTATGGGATTTGTGTATATTATGTGTTGAGGTTTTCTCTTTGTGACTGAGGTCCTTACTGGAGCTGAGATTTGTATTGAGCATGCAGTCCAGAGTGATCAGACACATATGTGCTGTTCCACAAACGGGATGTTTTTATTGTAGTCACTGTAGCAAGTGAGATCGGTGAGAAATAAACCAGGAGAGATGGAAGGAAAAGATCAAACAACAGATCCTAAAGTCAATGATACAATCTGAATGACGAGAACGAAAGGCTAGCTGTGTGGAAGACTGAGATACTTGTCATTTCTGAAGATGAGCAGCAGAGACAGTTCACAGAGTATTTTCCCAAAAGTCTTGGGGATCATCGAGATGTTTTCTGGCAAAACTGAGACCAGCCTTTGTTCCTTTTGCTCAGCAGGGGTTTCTATCTTACAGTGTAATTTAGCAGGTGGGGAACAGTAAAATCAGCTGTAGTGGCTCTTGTAGATTTACACAACTGAAATCAATAATATGTAAGCAGACACCCAGCTGTCCACTAAACCTGATTCTGCTCTTCCCCCATCCTCCCTCACCCTCTGTTTAGCTGAACTAAATTCATGGTTCTCTTCTAATTTTCTCAAACTCAATAGTAATAAATCCGAGCTCCTCTATAGGCACTAAATCAACATTATCCAGAACCAACAGTTTCTCTATTACTATCAATAACTCACCGGTCTTCATTTCTTCCTCTGTGAAAAGTTTGGGTGTCATCCTCAACAGTACTTTATCTTTCAATTCACACATTAATAATGTTACTCGGTCTGCATATTATCAATTGCGCAACATTAATCGTCTCCGTCCTTTTCTCCCCCCACATGTCACTGCCATTCTTGTCCACAGCCTTGTTACTTCCCGGATTGATTATTGTAATTCACTTCTTTTTGGTCTTACTCAAAAATCCATCCACAAGCTCCAACGCGTCCAGAACTCTGCTGCCCGTATCATCACCAGGACCCCTTCTGTCCACCACATCACTCCTGTCCTGCAGCAGCTTCATTGGCTCCCGGTCAAATATCGCATCAATTTCAAAATACTCTTGTACACATTTAAGGCTATTCATCATCTCTCTCCTCCATATCTCTCTGATCTGGTTAAGATTACTGCCCCATCTCGTTGTCTCAGATCTTCTTCTTCCCTTTCACTCTCCGTCCCTTCCCCCCGTCTTCCAACCATGGGGAGCCGGGCTTTCAGCTGCTCTGCTCCACGACTCTGGAATTCCCAACCTCCTGATTTAAGAAATATCTCTTCCTTCTCACTCTTTAAGTCCAAGCTCAAAACCCACTTGTACAAAATAGCTTATCCCACATAACCTCTCCACTCTGCTTTTTTATTTGTTTATGTCTTATGCTTTTATGATTCTGTAAACTGCTTGCTTTTATGTTGCTTTTATGTTGCTTTTATTCTACTATGTACAGTGACCTTGAGTGACCTTTCAAATAAAATGTATTATTATTATTATTATATTTCATGAGCTGTCTTGGCTGATTTCCACCCTCTACACCAGGGGTGGGCAATTAATTTTTACAAGGGGCCACATGAAACCCGAGTTGCGTCAGAGGGCCACATCAACGACATCTTGAACCAAAGTCTGCTTAACTTTCTTAAATTGTAAAATTCACTAAATTATATATTATGAATAGCTGGTACTGGTAATCAGAAGAATAAAACAAAAATAAAATAATGTAAATATTTATATTGAGCTATGCTATGTGAAATTGTGGCGCATATTCCAAATAAAACAAAAACAACCACCGAATGAATGTCATTTTATTTTAACATGTTTAACTCAACAAACAACAAGTTTATAGAAATGCAACAATATAATGACTTGTGTCATGTTTTCCTCCTTTTCAGTGAGAATAATCCAGCCTGTTTTGGTTTTGAACAAGGGCATTGAAATCTGGCTGAATGTCTGAGGTGGCTATGCGAAGAACAGCTGAGAGGTGGTCATCAGTGACAGAGGACCTGTGTTTGGATTTGTTGAACTTCATCACCGAGAATGTCTGTTCACATACATAGGTAGATCCAAAGAGGACTAGAATCCTCTGAGCATGATTCCTCAGGTGTGGAAAGTTCTCTTCTTTGAGGGAGGAATAAAAGTCCAGCAGTGAGACTGACCTGAAGTGCTCTGCCAGAAGTGTGTCAGACTGCAAGTCAATGAGTTCCATCTGAACATCACTTGAAGCATTATCCACACTGCAGGTGAAGGGTCTCCCACCCCTCACAGAGACGACATCCTTGTCTTTTCCCGCTGGAAAAATATTACTTTTTCAGGTACTATGATGAACTCTGTAAAAGACTATGGAATGGACATTTCACCAACACATTATTACAAATTTTACGGTTAGAGGGTTTTTCACCACCAGCGGCTCAAGTCAGAGACATTGCCCAGGCATATCTGTTTGAACTCAGAGATGTCCGCGATATAGAGGCCGCGCTGCAAGAAATTCACGCCAGCTTCACGGAGGTGACCAGGATAGTTATTCCTAACATACTAGACGAGAATTACTCACTTTGGCTCTCCTAGTAATCGTTTTTCTTCTCTTGCCTATTATTTTTCTCAAATGTTTTGTTTTTCTTGTTTTTAGCTTTGCTGTTTTTTTTTTTTGTCTGTTTGTTTGTTTTTTCTTACTGCTCGGAGTTGTTTTTACCCGTTTTAAATGTATTCGTTTTTTCTTCATTACAGCAAGTAAAACTGTTTTGGAAAACCGTTGTATCAAATAAAACTTTATTGGAAAAGCATTGCAAGAATCAAACTCATTATTTTGTTTTACTAGAATCAAAGTGTAATGTTATTAATTACATCAAATAAAAATATTTTTTGTGAACTCGTTTACATGAAATAAGTAACCGCTCGATCATGAAATAAAACCATAGTTAAACATTACTTCAAAGATCACACATGGCAGAGCAGATTCTATTGAAACGAACATATTATGACCCATCTCACCCTGGTAGTTTTTGCGGTGTGCAACAATTGATTAAAAGCGTACAGGATGAGACTGGTACAAAGATTAACGCGCAAACAGCTCAGCAGTTCCTTGCAGAACAGGATGCTTACACCTTGCACAGAGCTGCACGCCTGCGCTTTCCGAGAAATCGCGTATTTGTCCCCAGACCTCTTAATCAATACCAAGCAGACCTTTGTGATATGAGAGCGTTATCCGAGCATAACGATGGCTATCAATATTTACTTACAGTTATAGATATTTTCTCTAAAAAAAAGCTTATGCAAGAGTCTTGAAAAACAAAACAGGCGTTCAAGTCACTAAGGCTTTTGACTATGTCTTAAAAGATAGCCAAATTCCTCAAAAGCTACAAACAGATAGTGGTAAGGAATTTTTTAATTCCAGTTTTCAATCTTTAATGAAAAAGCATGGTATAAATCATTTTGCTACAGGGAGCGATCTAAAAGCCTCAGTCTGTGAAAGGTTTAATAGAACTCTTAAAAGTAAAATGTATAGATATTTCACTGCTGCAAATACACGTAGAAATGTCGATGTGTTACAAGATTTATTACACAGCTATAACACTAGTTATCATCGTTCCATAAAAATGGCCCCGAATCAAGTAAATTCATACAACACAGCGTTAGCACTTCTTCTTCTTCTTGTTGTAGAAAAAAGCCCATGAAATTTAAAAAGGGAGATCACGTGAGGCTGTCTAAAGTTAGAGGTGTGTTTGATAAGCGGTATGAGCAAACATTCACCGGTGAGATATTTACTATTGACCAATGCATACCTAGAGACCCTCCTGTTTATAAAATCAAAGATTACGATGGGGAAGAAATTATCGGTAGTTTTTACGAGCATGAGCTGCAGAAAATCGGTCTTGTCATGGATAAGCTCTATCACATGGACAAAATTCTCTCAAAACGTAAACAGAGGGGACAGATTTATTTCCTGGTGAAATGGAGGAACTGGCCTGAACCATCAAACCATCAAAGCTACCATCAAACGCTAATTTGAATGTATTTAAAAATAACACCAGTAGCTGCTTCCGTGTTGATTTGGCCCAGCATCTCAATCTCGATGGGGCGTGGGAGGTGGCTCTCACTGAAATTTCATATCCCTATACATGGCTTAATCTCCCGAATGATAAGGCTTATTTTGAATGGAGGAAAAAGGGTGATGCTGCAAAGGCCTGATGACGTGGTTAAAACAAAAATACGCGCCGGCTTTTATGAGGACGCTAACACGCTGAGAGCAGAGGTTCAAGCCTGCCTCAGGCGTATCGAATCGGATATTTATCTAAAATATCACCCAAATGTTAAAAAGTTTGAATTCACATCTGGAGGCATATATCAACTCAGGTTTTTCCCGCCTCTCGCATATATGCTTGGTGTCCCAGCAGGTGTCTGGCAGCGATTCGAGCGCAAATTTGCCCCATATCCTGCAGATATAAAGGCAGGGTGTTATCATCTATTCTGTTATTCTGATATAGCAGCGTTACAGCTCGTGGGTGATAGCTACTCCCCCCCTACTGCGTACTGTCAAAATAGAGGGTAATTACGGAGATATCATCACCCTGTGTTTTAACAAACCAGATTACATTCCTGTGGCTCGCAAACACATCAAAATTATCCATATTGAAATCAAAACCGATCAGAACGAGCCTGTAAACTTTACCTACGGTAAAACGATAGTCAAGCTACATTTCCAGCCTGTCAAGTATCTGCCATAACTCATAGCAATATGGATAATAATAGATGTATACGGTATTACGAAACGCAGGCTGGTAATGGTCTGCCCGGCTTTTCAGGTGCGCCTGTAATTTACGGACGAGGAACAGTATCTATTTTCTCAAAATTGTTTAGATTTGTAACCCGGTTCATAAAGCGGGGTGTGAGCATCGCAAAAACCTCATTTGAAACCTGCTGTCAAAGGCTTTGCTTCAGATGTTGTCACCTCCTCACTCTCGAATTTGACTCATTCGAACACACCAGAACAGCAAGAGGGCTCGGGGCTGAGCATAATTTCACGTAGACCATTAAAACGTCCTCTGGGTCAGAGGCTGACAGAGTTTAAAAAGCCGAAGAAAACTGTGAAAAAGAGGCAGACTGGTAAAACCGTCAGACGTACAGGACGCAAGTCTAAGCAAGATATTTTCTAAAAAACAACTATGAAACAAACAACAATGTCTTTACTTCACGAACGATCAAGCGAATGCACCTTGAGCGAATTGGATCTGTTTACAGCACCACTGACTCAGTTTTCAATTGAGGACAAATGTTATTCAGAAATTTTACCAGTAACAGCGCTCACAGATCGGGGACCTCTGGAATTTTATGTGCCTGGAAACGGGTTGCATTACCTGGATTTAAATGACACACTGCTGAGTTTAAGGTTGAAAATAACAAACCCAGATGGTAGCGATATTGAAGCGGACGCTAATGTTGGAATTATAAATTACCCTTTAACAGTGGCCTCCCATGGACGAACGTGATAGAGCCTGCCCGAAACTAGGAGAAAAATTGAAACGGGAATGGCATTCAGGGACGGAAACGTGGGTGTACGGGGCGCGGGAGCCAACCCTGATGCGCGGCCTGTGAAATGCGACCCAAGGGTACTCTGGGAGCCCCGGGGTCCGGAGCTGCCCCGAAGGGGAGCACAAGGGTTAAAATGCGAGCAGCTGCATTTTGTATCATTTACAAACCTTTAAAACCTTCCTTCGGTAACCCAGAAAGAAGAGCTTTACAATAATCAAATGCAAAGGCACAAATGCATGGACAAGTACCTCTGCAGTGTCCAGTGATAAAACTTGCCTGATTTTAGATATGTTCTATGTTCTTTAGGTGATAAAGGGCAGTCATTGTTTTCTCTTCCACATTGGACTCAAAGGAGAGCACCATGTCAAACCACACACCCAAATCTTTACCTTGTCTTTGCAATTTATGACATCAATTTTCAAGGTGAAATTTTGGGACAAGTACTTAAATTTTTGTGGTCCAATGACCATCAAATCGGTCTTATCAGTATTAAGAAGCAGGAAATGATCAGATAACCAGCTACTAATGGCAGATAGACAAGCTTCTAATTTAGACAAGTCAACACAGTTTCAAAGCTGCAGGTCAATAGCATAACAATAAAAGGTTACATTAAAAGAATGTACAAGAACAACAAAAGGCAGCAGATACAAAGAAAACAACAATTTCCCCTCTCAGAGGCTGGAGATGTAGGAATTAAAAGATCAAATAAAATTGCTAAATGTTCTAAAATAGGTAAAAGACAGGTTTCAGTCACAGATAGATTCAGTAGGTACCCCAGGACAACGTCTAGGGTGTAGCCCTTGCATGTTGGCCCAGACACAATTCTGAAATCAACAAGTCAAGAGCCCTTTCTCAAGTACAGACTCGCGTTCTCGGCGAGACCGGACTTGCCGAGAACGCGAGTACGGACTCGCGATTTGTACAATTGGAACACCAGCGTACTTGATGATGTCACAGGTCCGGAGTTTTTACTGCCGTCCCCTCTTAATTTAACTGTGATTAATATGTTATGAAGCTTAACTTTAATCTCAGCCAAACCAATTTACTCAGGAGCAAATAAAATCGGTGCAGCGTCCGCATCACTGCAGCCGCAGCACCAATCTGTTTGTCGATCTCCAGCTCCCTTCTCCCATCACTCGCGAATAGGACCCCGAGATACTTGAATTCCCCCACTTGGGGCAGGAACTCATCCCCGATCCGGAGTGGGCACTCCACCCTTTTCCGGCTGAGAACCATGGCCTCAGAAACATCGGAGCACGTTTGGAAATATATAGAAATATATGATATCTTGATAAACTGAGTAGATATTTGAAGTTTACACAGCTACATCCTCGCCTGAAAATATCTTAAAAGTTTATTTTGTGACCCAGAAAAAGTAATATTTTTTAGCCGCGGTCCTCCGCCATTGCCGCGTTTGAGTTTTGGACGGAATGCATTCTGGGATATTTAGCTGTACCCAGTAGCGGTTTTAGATACGGGCGACACGGGCGGTTGCCCAGGGCGGCATCGTGGTGGGGGGCGGCATCACGGGCATCGGCAAAAAAATCAAAAAAATGCTCGTACTCATGCTGCCCCGACATCAGCCAGCGCATATTGGGAATGTCACAGGCACCGATCAGTTTTCTATCGCCCATTTTCTGGGAGTAAGGGCGCCCTTCGTTTGCGAGGTGCGCCTGCTGCTTGCGGCGCAGAGAGGAGAGGGCGGGGCGGCGGGGGATTTTCTGACCGGCTGGAGCAGCGTCTAATAACCAACTCGCAAAGTAAAACAAAATAAAAACAAACCAATAAACACGAAAACACCCGACATTATGATACAGACTTATAATTTGCACCGATGTTTTTTCGAAATTCTATACACGAAAAGTGAGTGCGAGAGCCCTCGGTGCGCCTGCTCGCTGCCGAAGTCAAAGTAAACTTTATTGTCATCTCCGCTACAGACAGTCCAGTATATAGAGAGACGAGACGACGAGGCTCCAGTTACAGCAGTGCAAATAAACAAACAATATATGTAAGAAGAGTAAGAAAATAAATATACACTTTAGGACTCGGGGTAAAGGGATCAATAACAATTTTAAATTTACAGTTTGATGATTTAAAGTCTCACACACAACCCGTCAAAAGGGGAGGGGGGGGCTGCTGCTTCCAAATAAAACACATTTCATTCACAATGTTGTAAATCCAAGCCCATTATGTATTCATGATTTGAATCCTGGGTTGTGTGAAATCCCAGAAATAAAGACAAAGTGAATCTGTGAATTAAGGTGTAGGTCTGTTAGGTTATGTTGTGGTGAACCTCGGGTTGGGGGATGAATGTTCATACTGGAGTGCAAAATTAAAACCAATGGAAGATGGAAAAGAAAAGTTCAAAGCCATCATGTCTTCAGTTTAGAAAAAAGAGAAAAGAAGAGGAAGAGAAACAAGCAAAAGATACAGGTAAGCAGATGTGTCATTGGATAATGGCAGGTCATGTATCCTGAAACAATCAGAATCAGAATCAGAATACTTTATTAATCCCTAAGGAAATTATGTGGGTTACAGTTGCTCCAAGAAGAAATGGTAAAAATAGCAACAGTAACAGACTAAACTCCAAACAATACATTATGTTACAGATTTTAATATTAATTAGTCATTGTCAGTTTTTGATTTGTCCTGTTCTCATTGTATGATGGCTGTTTGGTAGCTGTTTGGATACTATGCATACTCTCTCTCTCTTCATATGTGTATATGTGTGTGTACAACAGTTTTATGTTAATGTACAATCCTTAATATGTTTTGTGTGTGTGTGTGTGTGTGGGGGCGGGGGGGGGGGGCGCCAGAGGGAGTGTTCGCCCAGGGCGCCAAACAGGCTAGGACCGCCACTGGCTGTACCAAGTCCACACAAGTCACCACCGATGCATGCTCGATAAAATGGGCAGAGCAAGGACAAATCCGGGAATTTTTCGCGTTCTCGGCTTGATGCGTACTTTGAATTGGAACAGTACTTGGTCTCCATATCACGAGTACATGAGAACGCAAGTATGCACAAGTACGCATATTGAGACAGGGCCAATATATTTAAGTGGATAAAAGGTAACTATAGTTAGAACCACAGGACAGCTTAAAGTCAGGAGCTGGGAGTCAAATGAGGAAAAAAAAATCTATTTGCATTTAAAACAGTCTTTGATGATAGAGGCAACCCCGTCTCCCATCCCAGACAACCTGGGCAATGTTCCAGCAAAGGTGCCACTTCACCAGCGCAAAGCTATGTCTCAGTTAGGAACATAACGTCCAGCTTATTACTTCCCCTCCTATACCTTTGGCATTGCGACGAATAAAACTGCAATGGGTGAGCATGCTCCGATAACATCGGGTCAACCGGAAGAAGGCAGCGCTGTTTGGCGGCAGAAAAAAGTTCTAAACAGCCATGATCGCTAGTGGCAAGGACCTGCCGCATCCAAGTTCTGACTCGCGCGTGCTTCCCAGATCGCACGCCATGTATACGTGCACTTTTTTTAGCGCTTCCAAGGATTCCAGGGTGGATCATGTTGATGCATTTTCTCTGGTACCGACGCCAAATGTACAGAATAATGTTGGCTCAGAGTTTAAAGGTGAAGCTGTTCAAATAACCTTTTATGTTTCTGCCTTATTTTCTTTTAGGATGAAAAACTGCACTTAAATATTTATTACTATTATTTAAAGACGAATATTTTGAAAATTTACTTAAAGTACATTAATCCTAACAATAGAAAGATACCTTGGGTATGTTGATCTCACGTTGTAGTATAGGGCCCAGAAATGTATGACGTTGACACACAGAATAGAGGTCTAGTCACACCAGCTCTTAAAAAGTGAGAAATGTTGATCGGGACAGGGGCAGGGCAAAGCACCAGCAGTTGGGGCGGAACCACATCTAATATTACTAAATCTCAAAAGCTAAAAAAAAACAAAACTCAAGAGGTGTTTAACTATTTTCATTTTTTTAGCCACACTGAAATGATTCCATGTTTGTTGAAAACATGATTACATGCTTTATTTCCCATATGGATAAATGTATTGCTTATCCAATAATGCCACTACTTAGATTGACCTTTGGCCTCACAGTACTTATTTGTTGCTTTGTGGTCATTATACTTGATCAGTTAAAATGATCTGTGTTGCATACACCTCATTTCTTCCACAGGACAACTTCTGTACTGTCCAAGAAGCTGTTTGCTTTGCCCAACTCTCCTCTGCAGTATCCAATCCAAGGTTACACAGTAAAGCCCTTGTCCTCCTCTGTCATACCAGGTGAGACATGAAGAAATACATAGGTAATGAGTAATAAAAGAGATCCTGCCAAATAAGGCACTGCAGCATGTCATATATTATCAAACACAATTTCAGGGTAGCGCTACCATGGTTACAGACAGGAAGGTGGATCTCGGTTTTCACATGTTCAGTCACTTCCTTGATCATTTGCCTTTTTAAATTTTCTTTGTTATATGGTCAATATAACCACTGACATATCTATTTCTTTCCATCATGGGATGCTGTCACAGTGTGGTCATTTTAATTTTAGGTTTACAGCTGCATGCAGGAAAAAGGAGCAGCTACAAGGTTAGTGTCATAAAACAGTTCAGCTTGATAGGCAAATCTCAACAAACTCTGTTAGAATAGTAGAGGTGCAAGATGGGTATCAAATATTTCTCCAAAGGTAGGTCTGTATGTTTCATTTAAAAAAACAGTGAACTTCAAGGCTGCCACTGTAGTATTTCTGCTTGGTAAAACTTTACATTTCCTCATGGTAATTGTGATGACCTTAGAAGCTCTTGGTAACTTTCATTTTAATACTATTATCATAGAGATTTAAAGAAACAAAGATGTTGAATTTGCATTCTTTATGTTGTAGGAATAATTCTTTGTCATTTGCAAATGAAGCCATTTTGGTGTTGAGTTTGAGTTGAAGACAGAAACCCCACCGTAAGCAAAATTGTCAGGCCCTAGATACTTTGCTGAAGATGAGTTGGATATTTAAAGCCAGAGTGTTAGTAATATGAATTTTATAATTTGCTAAATGATTATTAAACCAAAGCTATTTCTCAAATAATATAATTACTTTAATGTATAAAGTCTAACTCAGGACCTATCCAGTTGCCCCACCAGTGCTTTTCTTCATTCATTCTCACTTGAAGTCACTTATTTACATTACCGTAATAACTTTTTTTGGTCTCTGGTTGTCATGTGCTTCCCATGTGGATGGCCCCTAAGCTCTCTTTAGCATTTTGCTAGCTGCATACATAAAGCCCTGCAGTAACATCAGGCCAGGACACTGAGTCTGGTTTTGTGGTTGTAGTCTGGGGCCAGCTTTCAAATATAAGATAATACATCTAAATCAAATACCACAAGAAATTAGGTAAATTAAAAATGAAAACAATTTTCTGTGATTGTATGTAAATTTATATCCAGCATTTACTGTCACTGTGATTAAAATGAATGATGTCACAGATGTCTGTGTAAGTATGAATACTTGGAGTACTTTTTAGTTTATTCAGATTTTTCTATTCTAGGTGGTCTTAAAAGTCTCTAAAGGGATCCTGACCACAGATATTCCACCAGCAGAGGTCACAGTCGAAGGTGAGATTCCACTTCTCATCAGTTTATATACAAATTGGTGACAAAAAAAGCTAGAACTCCTGTACTAAACAAATCTGTTATTTTGTGGAGGTTAATTTGTTGGCTTGATTTGTGTCTGATATATCCTTTAAAAGGATGGGTCACTGCAAATCAGGAACAAATATGTTCTGAGTCATTAACTTTATTCTATGGCAGAACATTTATGTCCTGAAAGTATGAATAGGGCATGGAGGGGTCACTGCATGATATGATGGGTTTGATATGTTATGACATTCACAATCAAACTTCAATCTAAAGAAGACACTGGAATGAAATGTTGTGAAATTGTAATTCACAGGTTCTGGTGAGAAAGAATTGATAATCAAGTCCGGGAGCCTGGAGCTGCTCAATGACGTGCTGGTCAAAGTGTCCTATACTAGCACAGTCTACCATATCAACACTGGAGACCTTGGTCTGCATTGTCTGGGAACTCAGTCTTGTCTTTTAAGCCCAAATCTTCTTTTTAGTGTACAATAAGTATTTTTTCTTTTTCTTTTTTTAGTAACTTTCCAGTTTGAAAACCATAAAGCTGTGTTCGCTATTGCCATCAAGCAGCCTCATGTACCAGTCCTGTATGACATGGGGACAGGTAGGAATCTACTTTTTAAACAAGGGTATTAAAAGAGAGAGAGAGAGAAATGCAGGAAAACCATGAATTTTATGAAGGTTCTTTCACAGTATATGCCAACCCAATTATTTCTTTGGTTTTATTTTGTATCTTACTACTAGTTAGTGGGAATAGTGTGTTGTTAAAATATTAAGTATCCATCCATCCATTCGCTTCCGCTTATCCTTTTCAGGGTCGCGGGGGGCGCTGGAGCCTATCCCAGCTGTCATAGAGCGAGAGGCAGGGTACACCCTGGACAGGGCTAACAGGGCTAACACACAGGGACAGACAACCATTCACACTCACATTCATTCGCACATTCACACCTAGTGACAATTTGGATTATCCAATTAACCTATCCCCACAAGCTGCATGTCTTTGGACGGTGGGAGGAAGCTGGAGTACCTGGAGGGAACCCACGCAAACACGGGGAGAACATGCAAACTCCACACAGAAAGACCCCAGCCTGATGTTGGAATTGAACTCAGGACCTTCTTGCTGTGCGGCAACAGTGCTAACCACCGTGCCACCGTGCTGCCACTTAAAATATTAAGTATTCTAAGTTAAATTCCCCTTCACAATTTGTTTTTGTTCCTTGTGGATTATTAAATCTATAACTCCTTTGGCTGAGTGCTTAGAAACCAGATGCGAAAAATAATGTGTCCCTAGACTCTGCTTCCTTCACGGTGCCAGTGAGATTAAGCTGGTCCTCGAAGTATTCCTTCCGAAGTATTCTTTCCACTGCCCGACAATGTTCTCAAACGAAGTCAGCAGCGCTCCATCCGCACTATACACAGTGCAGGTAGAGCACTGCCTTCCCCTCCTGAGTCGCCAGAAGGTTTGCCAGAATCTCTTCAAGGTAGTCCGAAAGTCTTTTTCCATGGCCGCTCTGAACTGCTCTCACACTCAAGTTTTTTGCTTCACCCACTGCTCAAGCTGCGTTCCGCTTGGCCTTTCAGGTGCCTCTGGAGTCCCACAGGCTAACCAAGCCCGACACAACTTCAGCCTGGTGGCTCCCTTCACCTCTGGTGTCCACCATTTGGTTCGGGGGTTACCACAACAACAGGCAACAACGACCTTGCTGCAGCACTTCAGTGTAGCGGCTTCAGCAATGAAAAGTTTGCTGTTCAATTTGCACAGTTTGCACAAAACTCATTCTACTCTGTAGCAGATGATCTGTCTTATTTTCTTGAAACATTTTTTTGCTTCTGTCTGTCAGATATCAGCTCTCAAGTTACCATCGCCACAAAGACCTTCCTGCGGTACGAACAGCTGAAGGTCTTGTTGGACAGTATCCGAAAATTCTATAGCACTATAAAAGTTATTGTTGCAGATGACTTTGAACCAGAGCACATTACCGGAGAAAACATTACATCATGCCTCCAGCACAGGTATGCATAGACATTTAGAACGTAAGATTGTGTTTTTTGTGGGGGTTTTTATTCATACTGAGTTTTATCAGACATCTTGGACAGAGCAGTATAATTATTGAAGGATTTATTAAAATAGTAAAATATAGGATTTTATGCTTTTTTCTTTTCTAGAATTAGACTTTAAATCACTCATCCCCTAAATATAAGAAGAGTGGAGAGGAAATGCTCAGTGCATCGCATGAAATCATCCAGTAGTCTGAGGGTAGTCAAGTGTGCCTTCATCCAGCCCTACGTGTAAGCTTTTAGAAGAAAAAGTTTGCAGCTTTTAAGATTAGACTCCAGTGTTTTGGATTAGTGATTTTAGGAACTTTCAGAACAATCTGATAATACTGAATTACAATAGTCCAGTCTAGAAGTAATGAATGTCACAAGTGACTACTTACACCTCAGAGGGTAAAGGACCATTAAAACAGACTGTAAAATATGTTTTCATCCTCAGGGCTGGTTTGCAGGCAGAAATCTGGCTGTTTCCCAGGTAACCACCAAGTACTTCCTGTGGGTGGATGATGACTTTTTGTTTACAGAGAAGACAAAGATAGAGAAGCTTGTGGAGATGATGGAGGCGGTCCCTGAACTGGATGTGGTGAGAATGAAATAGCTCATGTTATCTGATTTATGTTTTCTTCTTTAAATAGAACACTAACTGATCTATGTACATAATATATATGTATATATATCCATTACTGTTAACAGTTGTAAGCACCCCCCCCCCCCCCCCCCCCAATTTGTTCATCATTTTCATCACTAATGTGATCTAGATTCCTGCTACACTAAATTAACTGCAGAATTCTGTGTTTTTGTCAGATTTTTTTTCTTCTTTAGCTAAATCAGATGTTTGCATTCTAAGTGTGACCTAATACGCCCATTCCACCATCACCACCAAGGCTCATTCCCTTTTGATAAGACTGATCATAAACCTTGCACTTTTACGGGAACAGGAATAACCTTTTGTACAGCATGTAGCATAAAAGCCACAGTCACATGTATTATATTGTAAACAGTGAGCAGGAGGAAGTGGTTGAGAGGTTTAGGTTGTGTTTCAAATATCAGTTGTAAACTGAAGCTGTCATTAAACTTGGAGTTTGTGTTGGACTACAACCCAACTGATCAGCATTATTTGACTATTCCAAGAAGAAAAACAAGTTAGAATAAAGGACTGTTTTTTAAGCTGCATCAAAGTGCAATTTAGCAAGCCAATAAAGTGGCCAATCAGATTTTTTTTTTCTTGTTATTCAGAGTTACAACCAATAACAAGCAAAAGTTAGACACAGTTAGGACCAAGCTTAGCTGAAGACCATTTTATTAAGTCAACTACAGTACAAAAGGTTAGCCACCTCATAAACTAGTTTGCGATAAAGACTTGGTTTTGATTTAAAAAAAACAAACAGAAAAAGAAGTGTTACGGATTCAAATATTGGGAATGGATACAAGAGGAAGACCAAAATAACAACACTGGTCCGGCCGGGTCAAGTCAAACGATGATTTAATGAACACACGCGTGGGAGATGGACACCATACCGCAGACAGCATCAGATCTCAAAATGGTGGAGCCTTGATCAAACTCTTATAGCCTCTAGTGGCCCCCACCTAATCATAAAAGCCTAAACATTCACATTCTTTCTCACACAGCGCCTAAGCTACGACCTTGGCTCCCTGTTTATCTGCTCCTGATGAAATGGGGCAGTATGCTCTGTTCTCTTCTAATCAGACAAATAAGGCGATGACTTTCTGTGAACAATATTTTCTTATAACTCAGCAGTATAATGCATCATAAAACAATATCATCCATTCACAATAAATCAGCAGTCTAATGTAATGCAAATCAATTTACCAAATGTAATAGTTATCACCTTCTTCTAATTCAGGAGAATAATGCAAACTAAAACTACATAATAATTCACAATCTTTACTTAGGGGTCTAACATGGCATAAAGTAATATCATAATCCGACAATTCCCCCTGATGAGCTCTTTAGACTTAAAGAGCTCACTTACACCCTGCAATCCAGTGTTGCCGGGTTCATTTCTCCTTACTCCTTAGGCCCTTTGTCCCCCTGTTGGGTGAACCATATGTGAGATGACCTCTGTGTTTGCGCAGTTCAGATGCAAGAAAAACTTTTATTACAACAACAACAGTAGGTACAGATGATACTCCCATCACTCCCCAGTTCTCCCACAGCTTTATTTCGGTGCTACCTTATACCCTCCAAACGTACTCAGACTAGAACCTCTGTCCGAGGAGCTTTTAACCTTTATTTTATTGCTGTAGGCACCAGTGTCTTCCAGTCGGGTGATCCTCTGCTCTTCTTTCTTCAACATCAGGGGTTAGACAACCCTTCAGTCGTTGCACAGATCAGGGGATTATTCTGCCCCGATTTCAAACAATGATCTGTGTATTCTGGGGTCACCGCTGTGTTTCCCAGAAAAAGGAACAGGAACGTGTCCCCCTTATGACCAACAGCCTCTCGAACGTTGTTGGTGTGGTGTTCCTGGATTTCCTTTAACCCCTTCATGGTTATTGCTGTGTTTATGGGATCCATCCTTTTGAGGTGACTAGCTGGAGCCCAAAATGCCATGACACTTGAACCCAGTTGATGTTTCCGCAGTCACCGTGTCTGTCTCTGCTGCCAAGGATCCTCGTATATCTGTGACCTCGTCTGGTGTCTGTTCCTTCCTCTGTAAGAGACAGAAAACCAAAACACCTCTCTTCCCAGCTCTAACAATCTAATGTTGCTGTCTACTGATCTTTTGGTGATTCAGAATTTGTTTAGAATATTCAGAATGTCCCAAGGACTTATCCTAATTTAGTGTATGTGTGTTTAAGCGTGTTTGCATTTAGCCTGCTGCACTCAAGGCATTTCCTACACTTTATCAGTCCGGACTATCGCCGAACGAAGCTTATGACCTTCAAAAAACCGAGTGCCAACTCATTATAAGCACATTTGCAAGATATGTATAAAAATGATTAAAACCACTCTTTCTAATAAAAGACATAAACAAATTAGCCATTTCTAATTCTACCATGTGTCCATTCAATGAAGCTAGAAAATTAAAAGAAAAGGTTAGTGACCTCATATCTTAGAAAGTATCAGACTTTCTCCTATCCAGTGTCGTTGCTCCAGTCTTGTTATTCTGTGTTAGGGAATGAAACCAATTTAATTGTCATGTTAGATCTGTTCAACTCCTGGCTCCGCCCAGAACCTGCGTCTTCACAATCGTCTACAAACAAAACCTGTATTATTATGAACTTCACTTCAACATGAACTTGTTGACTACTTTTGACACCTGTAGATAGAAGATTAACATGGGGTTATAACAATCACTGTAATACAAATATTAATATGTCAATAGCTTCAATAAATGTTCAATGCAATGCTTGTTATATGATTCTGATGTAACAATAATGCTGATGCTAAAATAACAGTAAAACACACCCTTTTTATCCCTTACTGACCACAGCAGAGGCCTCTATGTTTTAATTCAGCCATGAATCCAGCTCACCTGATTCATCCCTGAGCCCCACCGGCACTGGCATTTGACAGGGTGGCGCTGCATATTCTTCCTTTAATGTCACTATTTTCAATCTGTTAATTAGAGTTCTTAAACATGAAGTAGACTACGTCCACTACAAGTCAATACAGCTGTGAATGTGGCCAATTATCAATCTATTACCAATCAATAACAAAAAATAGCTTTTATTTTATGCATGCTTTTAGTCAACCATTCACCCACAGGATCTCCAATCCCAGAAAATTCCTTCTCTTCCTTTAATAAGTCTGTCCTCCTTCCATGCCCTGGTAACTGGTCCATCCAGAGCCATATCATCTTGAAATATACATACAACAAGCCAAACCACACCTTGGTCACACCAACCCTTTTCCGCCCTGAAGATGTCCAACGCCATCTTAGTCTGGACTGTCAAAGGTGACTTTAACGCTGACTGTTCCGACAATCCATTTATAACATTTCCTGGTCAGATTAGCCAATCCCTGCACACTGGAATAAACATAATCAACATGATCAACATTTTTCCTGCGTGTTTTTCACCATCTTATTAATTCCAATGGTCCATCCTTATGTGGTTTGCTACATTATGTTTATCTAGAACTCCACTCTGTCTCTAAATGTTTGAAGAATTCTTCATGTTTGGGGTCAAGTTTTAAGAATTTGACCATACGTGAAATTAATAATGTTATCACCCCCATCGGGGCTTACCTTTCCCACTTCTGATGATATTCCTCCCTATTCTTTGCAAGTCCCCAATTTTGGTGGCGAGAAACTGTTGGTGTGGTCAAGTGGGCGCTGTAAAAACAAAAGCTCAGGACAGAACAGTTATCAGTCATGTACTTCATACAAAATTAGCATATATTCAATTTCATATTGATCCTCTGAGTGTAATGGTACATTTTAATTTTAATTTATCAAAGCTAAACACAATAATTTTTCTTTATTTTGCTCTCGTTCTTGTGCAGCACCACATCTCAGCACATGCCCCTGTCGGTTCTATCTTACTTTTCTAAATTATTGACTATTTCAATGGAGAACCTAAATGACGTGGACCAGTGTTTGTCATTACATATCTCTATTTTAAATGTAACAAGTCTATCATTCCCCTGTTATTCATAGACATTAATAGAGGGTTTTTTTTGCTTTTTTCTCTATCAAAATTAATTGGCTTTTTTACAGTGGCCTGCTATGGTTAATAATAACATTTTCAGTCATGAGTGAAATCAAAGCTTCTCTCCATTTTAGCATTTAACATTCCCAACAATATAATGTGATGCATTAATCGAAACACAGCTAATAAAACACAATTTTCTTGATGGAAACATCAGTAACTCAAAATTAGCAACCAAAGGGTTAAGTCTGCAGTTCACACTCATGTGAAGCTACAGCCTCCCCCTTTAGTCTCTGTCCTCCTTCTACTCCTGCAAAAACAAAACAAAGCGAGACAAAACATCCACCCTTCTTTTACAGGCTGGGTGAATTGTTTGTGGGCATTTACTAATCCTAAAGTCGGTACCGTTTTTGTCTCAGTATCAAGTCAGTTTAAACTTTTAGTCGTCAGTCCATCACAGTCCAGTCACATGCATACATTCACACACATTCATACCAGATATTGCTGATAATGGAGTCTCACACGCAACCTATTCGAGGCTCCATCACCAGCAAGATGACGTCATCATTTTAAAGGAAAACAGTTCCTTGTTTCTTTGGACTGGATTGACTCGCTGCAATCCTTTTAGGCTCAGGACTTCTCATGTGATCAATGTCCCATATAAGTGAATTTCTCCAGAGCCCATTATAATCATGGAGAAAAATACTTTGCAACTGTTTTCAGTAAGAATGTTTTATAGCGCTTTAAAGTTCAATCTCTCAGGCCTGGATTAAAGAGCTGATTTGTTAAATCAGGAACTCACAAAATACCAAAATATCACCACCGGTGGATCACTCCTCTCAGATGTTCTTATTTCAGTGCACTGTAACAAAAGCAAAGACAAACGTAACCAATAAAATACTCATATAATAACAAATACTGGGGCCCGTTGGAAACATGTCCAAACATAAAACCATCTTTCCCTCTCTTAGAGAAAGAAAACAATCCAAACCTCACTGATAAAATCAACCTAGTTTTAAGCAAAACCCAAAATCAACAAAACTTCACCAGAAAGTTTTTCTCCGTCCCGGGACAATATTGTGTAGGAATACAGGTACCGTAACTTCTTTTCGCACTGACAAAAACATGTTGGACTTATTTGATTCAATAATGGACACTAGTTACACACAAATGTTTCGCTTTGATAGAAACTTAAACAACTGAGTTAAATCAACACAACCTTTTCATATTCAGTAAACCTGTGCATTTTGAGTTCATATTACACGATTAAGACATGTTCAGATGGAGTAAGTTAAGCTCCTGGAATATTTTAATCCTTCACAATTCTGTCATTTTATTTCAACACTATTCAATAACTTTTATCCAAATTCTACTTGGTCCCTTAAATACTACATGTTGTCTTCATATTGCCTACGGTTCAACAAAGTCTAAATTCTGGTTACCATAAAAATTGAATGGGTCTACAACAACTACCATCCTCCTATCTTTATCCTAATTGCACGAGGGCTGGGAAATAACTCTAAAGTGATAGGTTACGAGGCAGGGTGCACCCCGAACAGGTCACCAGTCTATCACCTAGAAACAAACAACCATTTACACTTACATTCACGGATAATTTAGAATCATCAATTAACCTAACTCTAATAGCTTCATGACTTTTCACTGTGGCAGGAAACCAGAATACCCAGAGAGAAACCACTGCAAACTAGCCAGACTGTGGACTTGCACCCAGGACCTTCTTACTGTGGAGCAACAGCACTCACCAGCATGCCAACAATATAGGAAATACAGGGAAGCTATGATTTCCTGTTGAATTTTGTACAGATCTTTAAAGCCTGAGGCAATTGTGTTAAATACACATGGGATGCTTACGTAAATCCAAGGGCTGGCCCCCTTTTCTTTCTTTTTTTTAAATTTATTTATTTTTTCATGTTTCAGTGTGTTCCTCCTTCAATTAAATCTCAATCACAAAAATGTGGCGCTCCGAAATAAGGCTCACACCGTTAATTCATCATTTTCTCTGTACCACTGCTCCTTATCAGGCTGTGCGAAGCACAGTAAACAATTCAGTCGAGGCCTTGAGCCATAAACAGACATCACTCACAGACATTGTTTTCATAACCAAACTGCTTTAGACCCTGTCCCCTAAATCTACACAAATGCCCTCTGGGTGACATGAAATGCATTTAACCAATTAACAATCAATTACTTCTTGTTGTTGTAACAAATTCTGTATTTGGAGGTTTGTGTGCAGCATTTTGCGTATCAGCATAGCATTTGTTAGTAAAGCATTCTTCATTGCATCAGCGTGTGTGTATCACTCTTCATTGCACAAACATGTGTATGTGTGTATGTGTGTGTGGATCACTTCTCAGTGAATTGAATCAGCATTTCGATTTGTGTGCGTGTGTGTGTGTCATTTCTCAGTCAATCAACGAGTGCATATGTGTTCATATGTGTGTTTCTCTTGATTCTGAGTCAGTGTATGTAGATGTGTGTGTTTGTGTGTGTGTTTGTGTTCATCACTTTCCTGTTCTGGTGTTCTGGGTAAACCATGGCCTGAAGCGTGCTCTGGGGTCCTGCCTCCCCCTTTTCAGTCCGTTTGGGTCCATTGGTGCTGCTGCCCAAAGTTCTCTCCATACTGGTTCTGGCCCCAATTGAGGCATTCCTTTTCTCCAGTGTCCTGCATCTTCTCCTTGTCCAGCTCCTCCTTAACATGACCCTTTTTGCTTCTGTAGGTTCTTCAGGGTTTGCTCCTGTGTTGGAGCTTCTCGTCAGGTTTGACAACCTCCTGCTCCAGCAAGCTCCGGCCTGATTTTAAGTCCTGTATCTGGGACTGCAAGCCTGACTGATGGGTTCGATTAGCAGCCAGCTCCTCCTGAGGCATGCTCAGTTTCTGCTCTGATGTCTTGAGCTCTCACTGAGGGCAGAAACCTCAGAGTCTTTTCCGTACACGTCAGATTGAAGTTTATTGATGTTTTCCTTGCTTTGCTCCACGGCCTTCTGCAGCTCTGCTGTTCGGCTCTTCTCAGAGGTCAGCTCCTGGCTGAGCCCCGACACCTGTGCCTTCAGCTTATGTTCTTCTGCTGCTTTTGTCCAATCTGAGGTGCCTTCTGACCTCAGTTACTCCTCGTGTCTCTGGCACGCCCTTTTTGCTGCCCGATCCTCCGTGTTGGTCCGTCACTGTCCTGCACAGTTTTAATGCAGAGTTGTTAAGGTCAACATTCTTTTGCTCGGCCTCACTTTTCATCCGGGCTTAATAGGCATCTCGTCACAGCTCTGTCAGCTGAAGCTGTCTGGAAATCTCCCCCGTGTAGTGAAACGGGCCTTGGATTTAACGTTCTCCGTCTCCGCTGCATGAGATCGTTTTCCTGCAGCACTGTTGACATTCTCAGGCTGTTGTTGTGAGTCCAGCTGCTGTAGCATTTGGTCAGGGTCACATCAAAGATGGTAGAAGGGAGAGCAAAGATGGTAGAGGGGAGAGCAGGAGTCCAGGTCAGCCTCGGCTTTCCGGGCCGACAAAGCAGCCTGTAATTAAGCATAAAGAGAAAAAACAAAAACAAAACAAAAACAGACGAACAGGAAAATGATGTTGTTTTGGCTGTGTTGTTCAGAGAGGGGCCAGGCCCTGTGTCAGCCTTCTCCCCCCCTTTTTTTTGTTTTTTCTCACTATATAATCAACTCCTAACCCACCAAGTTGACAGGACAACACAGGTACACGTTAAAATTCTTAAGATCATGTTTAATAATTCAAAAAAGGAATTTTTATTTCATTCAATAATCACTTGTATTAATCAATCAGAGGAAAACATGTCACAATTTGACTCTTTTAACCACTAAATTTGTTGTTTCATCACTGGTTGGTCATACCAGTGTCTGTCTTTTTGAAGTCAAGTTGTTGTCCTGCAACCCAGAGAGTTTATTTGTTAGTAGTGGATAAACTTTATCATTTAACAACATGTGTATGTTAAGTTTTGCTGCTTTAACCTTGCTGGAAAATCTTCACGTGTTCATGAATGTAAGCTGTTTCTTCATTGCGTGTGTGTGCGTTTGTGGGTGGGTTATTTTAACTTTTTTCTCAAACAAGGCATTTCTCTAATTGTGTATGTTTTTAATTTTGTTTCCCAAATTTTGATTTCCCACCTTAAATAACATTCCATGTCTTCAGCCAGGAATTAGAGCTTGCTTGTGAGATTCAGGGACACATGGTGCCAAAAACAATTCAGTGAAAAACTTGCCTGAAAATTTCCAGTGATGGTAACCGATAACTGGAGGAGAAGATGTCCTTTAAGCTTCTTTTTCGGGTGGGGACAAAGTGATAGGTCAACCTGTAAAATTTTGAGCCAGAGCTTGGCCTGTGTGTCATCCCAATTTTGTTAATCTATCCTTTTGCTGCTGTACTCAGGTCTCCTGGTTGAGAGAAATCCACCTGTATTAAGAGACTAAAACATTCATTTACTATTTTTCTTACAACATCCATTTGGTTCATCTACCTAAATTTTACTCTCTCTCTTGGTGCATAGTTCACACAGTCAGGCAGTTGCCTTTTATGGGCATGCAAGTTTCCGGTCACTTACCCCCAGCAGCTGCGAAGCCGTCTCTCCCATATCAAAACTCAGCCAAACATCAAACATTCACCGTAGTCATTCAAAACTTTATTTGTAATATTATAATCAGCAAAATCAGCGTTTTAATTACAGGCATGTATCATTGTTTGCAAATCATACTTATAAAACTCAATAACACGCTAAACAGGAAGTCCTCTGTGGGCTTCACAGCAGCCACCTCATTTGCATGTTCACATACTATCTAAAAATAGCTCGCAGCGCTGCAGTGCACTGTCGTCACACACAGCCTCGTTTCACACTCAACTTTCTATTATATTACAAAGACGTCTTATATTTACAATCACTCTCAGGCCTGAAAGTTTTAGCGCCTACACAATTTTGACAAATTTAAGATAACGGGTCCAACCGAAGAAAGTCCAACTTTTTTGTAATCAATTAACCAGTATCAGCCTCTAACTGTATCTGGCCTCATCTCTAAAGTCCCTAACTCAATTTAAAGTGTCCAAAAAAGCGCAGATAAGGAGCCTCTAACTCCTAGCTTGTTCCAGGATGCCCTGTACCCCACAGTCAAGCCAACTGAACTAACCCTGTTCGCCGACAGGTCAAGGTCGCGCGTCCGCGGCCAGGAGGGAGCGTAACCTCCGGGCTATGCGCCTCTTAGTGGCCTCTAACCACCGTTCTCACAAAATTTATAATACTTTTAAACCGCCGTCAACCCTCTAAAACAAGAGTATGACTGACGCAGATGCAACGTTATGGACAATGGAGCCTCTAACTCTCAACATGGCCAACACAGATGCAATCCTTTAGACCAATGGAGCCTCTAACTCACAAACTGACCAATTCCCTATCAAACTACCTGAGCCTCTAACTCAGTATTATTTTACTTTACCTTGAGCCTCTAACTCAGTATTATTTTCCTTTATCTTGAGCCTCTAACTCAGTATTATTTTCCTTTATCTTGAGCCTCTAACTCAGTATTGTAACTTATAAGCTTATTTCAAGTTTCAAAACTCATGAGATTTTTCATCAAAATCAAAACAGGCCTTCACCAGTAATTTCAGTGAGTAGACTTTTAATTTATACAGTCCAATTTGGCACAGTTTGGATTTACATTCAACAGGTTGTGCCTCACCTTTAAATGTGCCGGCTTGCCCACTCACGTCAGACCACTGGCTCGTGCCTGCCCGTTCAACCACCTCGGACCGTCCAAACCTCCAAAACTTCCATCCCAATACCACAGGACGAGCCTCCAAAACTGTCACGGGTTCAAATATTGGGGATGGATACAAGAGGAAAACCAAAAATAACCACACTGGTCCGGCCGGGTCAAGTCAAACGATGATTTAATGAACACACGCGTGGGAGATGGACACCATACAGTAGACAGCATCAGATCTCAAAATGGTGGAGCCTTGATCAAACTCTTATAGCCTCTAGTGGCCCCCACCTAATCATAAAAGCCTAAACATTCACATTCTTTCTCACACAGCGCCTAAGCTACGACCTTGGCTCCCTGTTTATCTGCTCCTGATGAAATGGGGCAGTATGCTCTGTTCTCTTCTAATCAGACAAATAAGGCGATGACTTTCTGTGAACAATATTTTCTTATAACTCAGCAGTATAATGCATCATAAAACAATATCATCCATTCACAATAAATCAGCAGTCTAATGTAATGCAAATCAATTTACCAAATGTAATAGTTATCACCTTCTTCTAATTCAGGAGAATAATGCAAACTAAAACTACATAATAATTCACAATCTTTACTTAGGGGTCTAACATGGCATAAAGTAATATCATAATCCGACAGAAGTCACAATTATCTGTTCGGCGTTCATGGCCAGTGTTGGCCAAGTTACTTGAAAATAGTAATTAGTTACTACTAATTACTACTCCAAGAAAGTAATCCCATTACTTTACTGATTACTATTTTCAAAAGTAATTAGTTACTTAGTTAGTTTTTAAAAGCGTGATACACAACCTGAATATAAAGCAATAGACCTTTCAGCCCAATTCTCTTTTTTCTGCACAATCCATCATATTTTAATCTTTCATCTCTAATCTCTTTAATATACAAGTAAAACACAGCAGAAAATAAATAAAATCAAAGACTCAGCAGCACTGAGTCCTGTCGCTCTTAAATCTATTTTAACCTGTTTGCAGGAGTTTGAGGGTTTGCCCGTTGTCACAGCAGTCATGTCAGTGGGGTGGTCCGGGGATTTCTCTGTGAATGTCACATTCCTGTGGCAGCGTGCTCAGTGTTTGCTCAGATTTGAAGTTACATTTTTCTCTGTAGAAAGAACTTTTCTTCCCACGCAGAGTAACAGCGGACGCTAATGGTTTTGTCACTTTTTACAGAATCAAACTCAAAGTAATGTCAGTACTTCCACACTTTAAACGCTGCATGGTCGTACTCTCTCCCGCACTCCATATTGTTCATTGTTAATCTGCACACGTCTGTTGCTTCCACGGACATGCACGCTCTTACGTCATTGTCATGAGACACTCTCACAAACAAAATCACAGTTTAGTAACGCAATAACGTGTTAATTACTTTTTTTGCAATAGTAATCCCTTACTTTACTCATTGCTTGAAAAAAAGTAAACATGTTACTGCCCATCTCTGTTCATGACAATATTTATAGCTTGCTTTTCGGTTTCTCTTCTTTTTAGGTTGGTGGGTCAGTAAAAGAGAATCAGTTTTATTTCTCTCTTATCTATGAAGAAGGAGAAGAAACTGAAGGTGGCTGCTTATACAGGAAGTCTAATAAGAAATTACATTCAGTTCCACAATGCTTTTTGGCCAGTGGAGTGGTCAACTTCTTCCTGGCCCGTACAGATGCTGTACAGAGGGTGGGTTTTGACCCTAAGCTACAGTGGATAGCACATTCAGGTAGGTCCAGATTTCAGTTTGGTTTAAAAGCGACAAGAAGGGGGGGGGCTTCCAGTTTTGCTTAGCTATGATAACAAAATGTTTTATTTTAAAATACTTGTTTTTTTTTTAATCTAGAGTTCTTTATGGATGGCCTGGGCTATTTACTTGTTGCCACTTGTGGTGATGTATCCATTGACCATCAACATGTAGCCAGAAGTGCTCGTTATCGCAAGTTCAGAAATCCTAGAAAGAATGACTCAGAATTCAAATTGCAGCTTCATTTCTTCAAAAACCACCTTAAGTGCATCAAATATGCATAGAAGACCTTAAGAGAACATCAGTGAACTGGTTGTAGTTATATACTGCACTTTATTTTACTCAGAGCAATGTTTTCATAGATATTGCTTTGCCTGTAATTGTCAATGTTTCTCATAATCCATTCTACTATACTGTATGCTATAATAAGAAGAATTCAAATTGGATGTTTCCAAATATTCCGAATAAAACCAAATTCAATAAATGTTATGTTGTTGATGAAATAAGGACTTTGAAGTTTGGAAGTCACCATAGCATTTATGCTAGAACAAGTTATTGGTTACTCATTAAGTAATAGTTATAGTGAGTTATAGTTGTTGAGAAGTTATTGTTATAAAGTTACTGGTCACTTTCAGCAACAGGTAAAAACATTACAGAAGAAAATTAGGGGCTATAATTAATTTTCATAAGTTTTTAGTGAAAAATCTGCGCATCTCAACTGTTTTTTGTACAGTAACCTTTACATTAAACTACATAAAACATAAAAAGTTAAATAATATTAAAGCCATGCAAAATGTATTTTCACATTATGAATGTGTTCCAGCTTATAGACCCTCATACTGTGTCTTTGGGGAATCTTACAGTGGAGATAAAATGAAATAAAATGAAGCCCTTTTCATGTGCACTGAATATACTGCCAGTGAGATTTCTAAATGAAGTTCATGTATCTGTATAATTCTTCAAATAATTGTAACCTCTTCTGAGAAAAACCTCTCTAAGTCCTTGGAAAATTTCACAGTTTTAGAGATTCCAAACTTCTCTTACGCTTTAAGAACATATCCTGTTAGAATTTTTAAAGTGTAAATAAATCTAATAAATAAAACTAATAGCATCTAACTATTTCACACTGTGTACACAGCTGTAGTAACTGTAGTAACTGACACAATGAAATAAGTTATGGTTGGTACACAAGCATCCATTGTTTTAATGATCCACAATAGGCTGACAGGTTTAAAGAGAGAAGGCTTTTGAATTTGTGATGGTGTTCTCTTTCTTCTTTTTCAGTTTTTACATGTGAGACATCACTCATCCAAGTGACTTCTTCATACGCTATGTCCAGATGAACAGAATCAACTTTTGGAGATTTATTTTCCTAGATGATTGAGAATGCATCAAGATGATAGATTGATAGGCTCATAGAGAACTTATGGACTTGTGTTCTCAGCCCACCATTGAGCTCAAGTCATCATTTTTTGATTTCCTTAATTTCTGAAATATTCTTCCCTGCAGTGCTATAATTGCAATTCCTAATCGCTTGCTTCAGCAAAAGAAACTCTAATAATAGCCTTTAATCAGATTAATATGGTAGTTGTGCTAAAAGCGAAGGGAAATCAAGTTTCTGTTAGCATCACCATAAATGTGTTTTATTGAGGTCAACATTGTTGTGAGGTTGAGATTTTTGCTTTTCCACTGGACCTTTACTAAAACTTTCTGTGACTTGAGTAATGATTGGCTGATGTTACAGCATCGCTTAAATTTAGGACAAAACACATTCAGACTGAATTATATTAAACTTTATGTTCCCTTTGATAATGTAAATACAATTCATGATATTTTCATGTAATATATATATTAGAGTGTATGATCTTCAAGCAAGAAAAGATGTTTATAGTTCATATATTTGGTTTCTCTCAGCTTTTCATGAAGGTTCACACACAGGAAACTGTCATGAAAGCTGTGTGGGGTGAGGCGGGATAGGTCCAAAAAAGGCAGGACTCAAAGGCAGCTTTATTGCAGGAGTCACAGATTGACATAACAAAACCATGAAGGCACTTGGAAATTAAACTGGGAAACACTAAACTGACAGAACACACAGCTGGAAGGATGATGGAGATCGACAGCAGACAGGAGACGACAGAGACAATGTTTACACAAAAGGGAAATCGGGGCAGAGAGGAGGGGAACACGGCTGAAGTCTGACTGACGAGACAGGGGAAGCAGAACTGAACATAATGCACACAGGACAAGAGGATATCACATAAAAAGAGGAAAGAGAGAATCACCTAGTGAGACTCAGATGAACTAAACACAGAGAGTGTGGGACAGAGGGAGAACAAGAGCGACATGGAGACAAGACAGAGACTTGACATCCATAACCAGACATGACTAACTACATATAGGGGTGCTGGTGAGAACACACAGAGGTGACAAAACTCTGTGAAATAACAACTTGGATCAGGGCTCTGAAAACGTAATATAAGAATCAATAATTCCCCAAAGAGTGAACAAGACCAAACAATACAATAAACATAACAACAAACTTAAAACACTGGGTCAAAGCCCAGGACCATGAAAGATTCGGGACTAGATGTTACAACCCCTGATACTGTAACATCTAGTCCTTTTACTGAAACTTAATAATTAACACTTACACGATCAGTTTCACTTCATCTTATTAATGAAGGTCCAATAGTCCGTTGACATTATCTTCTGTCCTTTCATAAAGGACGGCTTAGTGTATTCTTTGATAAAGGAGGTACTTATCAAGGGTTGAATAACTTCTTTATCTCTAGCATGTAATAAATACAAGTCAGTTTTATTATGGCTGCAGTCCAGCTAAATCCTGGTCTTTTTCACACAGATAGGAGCCCTGTTGTTTAAATGTTCAACCACATGTTTAGTTTTGTTATCTGATCTGTCTGCTAAACCACTCATCTTCTTTGCTCTCTTTTTATGCTCAATAAAAGAAGCAATTAGAAAGTGAAACCTCAACATTTAGGAAAGATGAAGATCTTCTGATTTAATCAAAAACTTGTTATTTATGTAGCCATTTTAAACAGAGGCAGCTACTTACGTAAACACACCACTACATCATCCAGTAAGTGCTAAAGTCTTCTCTGGAAATTCCCCGGTTGTACATTGGATTTTTTTATGGTTTTATTTTCTAATTGGTGGTGTACACAGCTGTAAAACTTTATAAGTTGTGTTAGAAAAGCAAAGAACAATTTCACTGAAGAGCTCTGCCCATTGTCAACCTGAATTTGTAAATGCGGTTGTGGGTCCTCTGTGTGATTCATCAGCAACAACAGAAGGAAACTATTTCCATTACATTGATCCGTCACATCATAGAGCCAATGGAATGCAATGTCTTCCACTTAGCAGAGAATCTTATTTTCTTTCAAGATACAGTTGTAGGAAACTTAAATAAAAACCTTTTATTTAGTAGAATATGCTAAATTCACAATCTGAAGGCCAACTCTACCAGAGAACGTCAGGAGAAGTTTAAACGAGCAGCTCAGTACTTTCAATAAGTGCTTCAGGATCGACATCCTTTCTTTTTACATTAAAAAAAAATATCTGTACTTTCCCAACCAGATTTTTGGAAATAGAAAGTCAGTTTTCTGTATTGAAGTGTATTTGTGATTAGTCACAAAAACACATAGCCCAAGAAGAAAAAGTGTTCCCCCAAAGGGTCTTTAAACTCTGAAACAACTTGAAACTAAGATAAAGAATAAAAACAGTGAGGGATAAAATACAGAAAACAATATCAAGATTAAATCAAATAGAATATTTAAATAACAAAATAAAATCTTATAAAAGCTGGGCCATGACACAGGACATGTCAGTGTGTGTGTGTGTGTGTGTGTGTGTGTGTGTGTTTCATAATCCTACCGCCTGTATATTTTTAAGATAAATAAACTGTGAGAAGTAAACTGCACAAAAAGTTGAATGTATGAAAAATTATACAAATCAAAACATATATTCAAACTGATATTTAAGGAGTGAAGGGTTGTCTTAGCTAGCCACACCATTGCTTGCTCTGCCTTTCTATTATTGTCTCTTTCCTTGCACAAAGCTTTCAAGTAGTGTGAAGTTGTGTTAACAGAGAGCGCCCAAAATGGTACAATGCATGTTGATGGCAAAAATTCAGTCACAAAACTATGCTTTTACATTTTTATGTGACTTTACAGAATTCCTGTTGTATTGCGGATGCTGTTTTCAACTAATTTGTTGAAAAGTTGAAAAGAAAGGTGAAACGAAAATAGAAATCAAGTTGTGTTGTGCTGTGTTGTTATTTTTTATTCCAGTTTGATTCTAATACTTTTTTTCAAATCTGTTTAGTCTACTTTGAATAATTGAAACCATTGCAATGATTTCTATTTATTAAAAAAAAAACACTGCAAATTAGTATTAGTGTTGTTTTATGCAGTAGCAGCACTACTGGATAAAACAGAAGACGGCGATGATATACACACATCACCAGCCTTCCAGCTAGTGACATCTAGTGGTTTCTTTGGGGTATTGCAATTAACAAACCCTGCTCCGACCCTGCTCTGATGAAATGCTGTCTGGTTTTTACAGTTTTTTCTGATTGCTTACAGTTTTTTCTGATTGCTTACAGTTTTTTCTGATTGCTTAAGCACATTTTTTGTAACTATTGGCTATTTTTGCAAAACTCTACACACAAATAAGAAAACCTGTCACCCAATTATCAAAACATTGTAGTTCTCTTGCAAAAGCGAACACAGCTAGATTAACTCTTCACACCTTCGTAAAAATGGTGTTTTCGTATCAAACAGTACACACAAGCCATCATCTACTAAGCACACAATGCGCTAACTGCACACTGATGGTATGAATAAAAAACACATCTGGCTTTTGCTTTCTCTGTGCACAAGGTAGGCTATGTCAGTTAACTTCAAGTACTATTACAGTTTTTTCTGAATGCTTAAACCCTAACTGTGATTCTTATAGCACAATTCCTAAAACTATTAATACTTATAGCAAAACCACTCACTGAGTTTGCAAATCTAAAAGCACAAACACTGCTTTGCACTCAGTTTGCAATTTTGTAACACACACTTTGCAAAACTGTAGGCACAACTCACTGCTTACACTCAATTACCAAATTTCCAACACACTCCTAGCAAAATTATACACATGTATGGCTATCATTAACACTATTTTGCCAACTGTCTGGCACACTTTCACTTGTGAAAACTTTTTTAGATAATTAGTTCACTTTGCAATCAGCCTAAGCACTATAATACAGGTAAGCTCTGTGTGTGGAGTACAATGGAGGGAGCAGGAAGAGTGAGAAGTAGAGGAGGCCGAGGAAGAGGACGTGGAGGTGAAGAAGTAGGATGAAGAGGACGACAAGGACAAGGAGGAGCAAGAGGAGGATGAGAAGGGGGGAGAGGAGGACGAGGAGGGGGGAGAGGAAGGGTAAGAAGAGTAAGAAACAGAATAACTGATGACATCAGGGCTACAATAGTGGACCATGTCATCAACCATGGGATGACCCTGAGGGAAGCTGGCCAACGGGTTCAGCCTAAACTGAGCCGCTACACTGTGGCAAGCATCATTAGGACATTTCGAAATGAGAATCGGTAACTACTTTGTAGCACTGCCATACTCTAATGAGAAACACAACAGTACCATACATGCAAAAATACTGAAATTGTTACTTTACAGAATTGCTAGACGTCCAGATGTTGGGGGCAGAGGCAGAATGTTCACTCCAGAGCAAGAGACCCATATAGTGAACATGGTGATTGCCAATAATGCAATAAGACTGCGCGAAATACAGCAGCGCATAATTGATAATGACACCATCTTTCAAAATATACACAGTGCAAGCATTTCTACACTAAGTCGTGTACTTGCGCGCCACAGAATAAGAATGAAGCAAATTTACAGAGTTCCTTTCGAGAGAAACACAGAACGTGTAAAGCAACTGCGATATGACTATGTGCAGGTAAGCTAGTGTCATTGGTTCTGAATTTGGAAGTGCATACTGTAATGCTGTGCATGGGCCTGATGTGTTGCATTTGTTTTGTCTTGTCCAGAGAGTGATGGAACTAGATGCAGATGCAACGGGACATGAGCTACTTTTTGTAGATGAGGCTGGTTTTAACCTCAGTAAAACCAGGAGACGTGGCAGGAACATAATTGGACACCGTGCCATCATCAATGTCCCAGGACAACGTGGTGGTAACATAACCATGTGTGCAGCTATAAGCCAAAATGGTGTTGTTCACCATCATGCAACCATAGGCCCATACAACACTGCACACATTATTGCATTCCTGGACACCTTGCATGACATGCTCACTGTTCAGAGACCAGAGCAGACCCGATATGTCATCATATGGGACAATGTTAGTTTCCATAGGGCTGCTTTGGTCCGCAACTGGTTTACAGACCACCCATCCTTCATGGCACTCAACCTCCCTCCATACTCTCCATTCTTAAATCCCATCGAGGAGTTCTTCTCTGCCTGGCGCTGGAAAGTGTACGACCGTCATCCTCATCAACAGGTAGCCCTTTTACAGGCAATGGAGGAGGCATGTGGAGATATTGACCAGGCATCATGTCAGGCCTGGATACGGCATTCAAGGAGATATTTTCCCCGGTGCCTTGGACTGGAGGATATCGCATGCGATGTCGATGAAATTTTGTGGCCGGACCCAGAAAGACGACATGATGTAGGCTCATTGTCTTTTTTTTCCCTTTTTTTTGTGAAATTCCTATTTTGTGTTCTGACTTTGTCTTGGTTTTGATGAGTGTGAATAAACACCAATACTTGAAGTTTGGATCCTTGTATGTTTACATGACACTATGACAAAAGTGTGACCTCAAATTGACATCTGTACACAGAGAAAGCAAAAGCCAGATGTGTTTTGTATTCATACCATCAGTGTGCAGTTGGCGCATTGTGTGCTTAGTAGATGATGGCTTGTGTGTACTGTTTGATACGAAAACACCATTTTTACGAAGGTGTGAAGAGTTAATCTAGCTGTGTTCGCTTTTGCAAGAGAACTACAATGTTTTGATAATTGGGTGACAGGTTTTCTTATTTGTGTGTAGAGTTTTGCAAAAATAGCCAATAGTTACAAAAAATGTGCTTAAGCAATCAGAAAAAACTGTAAGAATGGAGAGTATGGAGGGAGGTTGAGTGCCATGAAGGATGGGTGGTCTGTAAACCAGTTGCGGACCAAAGCAGTCCTATGGAAACTAACATTGTCCCATATGATGACATATCGGGTCTGCTCTGGTCTCTGAACAGTGAGCATGTCATGCAAGGTGTCCAGGAATGCAATAATGTGTGCAGTGTTGTATGGGCCTATGGTTGCATGATGGTGACCAACACCATTTTGGCTTATAGCTGCACACATGGTTATGTTACCACCACGTTGTCCTGGGACATTGATGATGGCACGGTGTCCAATAATGTTCCTGCCACGTCTCCTGGTTTTACTGAGGTTAAAACCGGCCTCATCTACAAAAAGTAGCTCATGTCCTGTTGCATCTGCTTCTAGTTCCATCACTCTCTGGACAAGACAAAACAAATGCAACACATCAGGCCCATGCACAGCACTACAGTATGCACTTCCAAATTCAGAACCAATGACACTAGCTTACCTGCACATAGTCATATCGCAGTTGCTTTACACGTTCTGTGTTTCTCTCGAAAGGAACTCTGTAAATTTTCTTCATTCTTATTCTGTGGCGTGCAAGTACACGACTTAGTGCAGAAATGCTTGCACTGTGTATATTTTGAAAGATGGTGTCAATTATCATATCATTATCAATTATGCGCTGCTGTATTTCGCGCAATCTTATTGCATTATTGGCAATCACCATGTTCACTATATGGGTCTCTTGCTCTGGAGTGAACATTCTGCCTCTGCCCCCAACATCTGGACGTCTAGCAATTCTGTAAAGTAACAGTTTCAGTATTTTTGCATGTTGTGTTTCTCATCAGAGCATGGCAGTGCTACAAAGTACTTACCGATTCTCATTTCGAAATGTCCTAATGATGCTTGCCACAGTGTAGCGGCTCAGTTTAGCCTGAACCCGTTGGCCAGCTTCCCTCAGGGTCATCCCATGGTTGATGACATGGTCCACTATTGTAGCTCTGATGTCATCAGTTATTCTGTTTCTTACTCTTCTTACCCTTCCTCTTTCCCCTCCTCGTCCTCTTCTTGCTCCTCCTTGTCCTCTTCCTCTAACTTCCTCTAACCCTCTTGCTTCTTCACCTACACGTCCTCTTCCTCCAACTTCTTCACCTCCACGTCCTCTCCCTCGGCCTCCTCTGATTCTCACTCTTCTCACCCTTACTGCTCCTTCCATTGTACTCCACATAGACAGCTTACCTGTGGCCTGTTTATAGTGCTTAGGCTGATTGCAAAGTGGACTAATTATCTAAAACAGTTTTTACATGTGAAAGTGTGCCAGACAGTTGGCAAAATAGTGTTAATGATAGCCATACATGTGTATAATTTTGCTAGGAGTGTGTTGGAAACTTGGTAATTGAGTGTAAGCAGTGAGTTGTGTTTAAAGTTCTGCAAAAAGAGTGTTGTGCAGTGAATTGTGCCTACACACTTGCAAAGTGTGTGTTACAAAATTGCAAACTGAGTGCAAAGAAGTGTTTGTGCTTTTAGTTTTGCAAACTCAGTGAGTGGTTTTGCTATAAGTATTAATAGTTTTAGGAATTGTGCTATAGGAATCACAGTTAGGGTTAAAGCCATTAGAAAAAACTGTAATACACCCCTTCTCTGGATCAAAAGCAGTTCAATGACATGAAAAAGAAAGACTTACAGCACCAGGTATTCCCAGGCAGTCTCCCATCCAAGTACTAACCAAGCCCAGCCCTGCTTAGCTTCCGAGATTAGACGAGGTCAGGAGTGCTCAGGGTGGTATGGCTGTAAGCTACTACTGCCCACAGCACAATGTGTCAATTTATGGAATCAAGCAATGAGGTGGCCAGTACCTGAAGTTACGAACACAATCCTATAACCCTACCTGCATGCTTGCCTAATACCCTAAGCCAAAGACTCAGTTTAGCATTTATCCAGCAGCACAGGCCCTGGATTTTTGAAGATGGCCTCAGGAACCAGCACAGGGCCTGGTGTGGTGTAGTTAGCCTCGGCCAGCAGCACTGGCCCTGGTGTGTTGTAGGTGGCCTCAGCCAGCAGAACAAGACATTGGTGAAAAAAGCCAAAAGCAATGTTGTTAATGTGCCCTCATTAATGGGCATCTGCTTTGGGTCTTTTAATACACCCCTTCTCTGGATCAAAAGCAGTTCAATGACATGAAAATGAAAGGCTTACAGCACCAGGTATTCCCAGGCAGTCTCCCATCCAAGTACTAACCAAGCCCAGCCCTGCTTAGCTTCCGAGATCAGACGAGGTCAGGCGTGCTCAGGGTGGTATGGCCGTAAGCTGCTGCCCACAGCACAATGTGTCAATTTATGGAATCAAGTGATGAGGTGGCCAGTACCTGAAGTTACGAACACAATCCTATAACCGTACCTGCATGCTTGCCTAATACCCTAAGCCAAAGACTCAGTTTAGCATTTATCCAGCAGCACAGGACCTGGAATTTGAAGATGGCCTCAGGAACCAGCACAGGGCCTGGTGTGGTGTAGTTAGCCTCGGCCAGCAGCACTGGCCCTGGTGTTTAATAGGTGGCCTCAGCCAGCAGAACAAGACATTGGTGAAAACAGCCAAAAGCAATGTTGTTAATGTGCCCTCATTAATGGGCAGCTGCTTTGGGTCTTTTAATACACCCCTTCTCTGGATCAAAAGCAGTTCAATGACATGAAAATGAAAGGCTTACAGCACCAGGTATTCCCAGGGAGTCTCCCATTCAAGTACTAACCAAGCCCAGCCCTGCTTAGCTTCCGAGATTAGACGAGGTCAGGCATGCTCAGGGTGGTATGGCCGCAAGTTGTTGCCCACAGCACAATGTGTCAATTTATGGAATCAAGTGATGAGGTGGCCAGTACCTGAAGTTACGAACACAATCCTATAACCCTACCTGCATGCTTGCCTAATACCCTAACCCAAAGACTCAGTTTAGCATTTATCCAGCAGCACAGGCCCTGGATTTTTGAAGATGGCCTCAGGAACCAGCACAGGGCCTGGTGTGGTGTAGTTAGCCCCTAACAGTGATTTTCATATTAATGAAGACGGGAAATGGGACGGGAAATACGGGAAATGATGAAAATAGAATAAAGTTTTGTTTTTTCTCTAAAGTGTGTTTATCAAATTTAAATAATTGAACGTGTGAGTTACAGTGTAAACTAGAAAAATTTGCATTTCCTGCGAAAATGCTGTGTGGATGCTTTAAAGCTGAAGCTTTCTGCTGAAAACTGCTTAAAAAGCTGAAAATAGCTGAAGAAGCTGAAGTCAGTATCTGAAAAGTTGTTGAAATTGTAATAACTTTGTAGATGAATAACAACTGAGCAAAAATATAATAACTTTGAAGAAACTTAAGAAGAAACATAAAGTGTTTGCAAAAATCCTATATGAAAAGGGGAATATAGCAGAAATGTTGTAACTCAGCAGAAACATAGTAACTTGGCAGAAATAGTACAACATGGCAAAAGTGTTGTAATACAGCAGAAATGTTAATATGTAGCACAAACCTAAAAACTTTGAAAAATGTTGTAAGAGTACAACTTAATATACAGTAGTATAATAGTAACACGTAGTAGAAATGCAAAACAGGAACTGAAATAGTATAATTCAGCAGAAAAGTAATAACTTTAGCAGAAATATTGGAAATGCAAAACGGCCAGCTTCAAAAAGCTGAAGTTCTAGCTAATGTTTCTGCTAAGGCAGAAACATTAGAAAAGTCACAAAGGAACTGCCGGCAGATACACAAAGCTAAGGCAAAAATGACATGCCTAGCAATGTTTACAAATAGGAACACACACAGACACATAACCCATGTTCAGAAAACAATGCGTACAAAAATAGATGCAAGCATATACACAGACATAGAAACACATACACACAAGGGCACACAGAGACAAACAGAGCATGAAGTGTCCTGTAAGTTTCTGTGCCAGTCAATAAGTCTGAATCTGGTCAAGTTGAAATCACTAATGGATGCTGGTCACCAACGAATAAAAATTGAGTCACAAAGCACACACAAACACACACACTTCTGTAAAGTTATGAGAAATTCAAAAACTTTTTCAAAAACTGACATCGGCTTCTTCAGGGTTTTTTTTCAGCTTTATATTTTCAACTGTATCTATGAGAGTCAAAAAGCCTGGATCTGCTCAAGTTGAATCCACCAATCAAAGCCTTTCATTTTCATGTCATTGAACTGCTTTTGATCCAGAGAAGGGGTGTATTAAAAGACCCAAAGCAGCTGCCCATTAATGAGGGCACATTAACGACATTGCTTTTGGCTGTTTTCACCAATGACTTGTTCTGCTGGCTCAGGCCACCTACAACACACCAGGGCCAGTGCTGCTGGCCGAGGCTAACTACACCACACCAGGCCCTGTGCTGGTTCCTGAGGCCATCTTCAAAAATCCAGGGCCTGTGCTGCTGGATAAATGCTAAACTGAGTCTTTTGCTTAGGGTATTAGGCAAACATGCAGGTAGGGTTATAGGATTGTGTTCGTAACTTCAGGTACTGGCCACCTCATCACTTGATTCCATAAATTGACATATTGTGCCGTGGGCAGCAGCTTACGGCCATACCACCCCGAGCACGCCTGACCTCGTCTGATCTCGGAAGCTAAGCAGGGCTGGGCTTGGTTAGTACTTGGATGGGAGACTACCTGGGAATACCTGGTGCTGTAAGCCTTTCATTTTCATGTCATTGAACTGCTTTTGATCCAGAGAAGGGGTGTATTAAAAGACCCAAAGCAGCTGCCCATTAATGAGGGCACATTAACGACATTGCTTTTGGCTGTTTTCACCAATGTCTTGTTCTGCTGGCTGAGGCCACCTACAACACACCAGGGCCAGTGCTGCTGGCCAAGGCTAACTACACCACACCAGGCCCTGTGCTGGTTCCTGAGGCCATCTTCAAAAATCCAGGGCCTGTGCTGCTGGATAAATGCTAAACTGAGTCTTTGGCTTAGGGTATGAGGCAAGCATGCAGGTAAGGTTATAGGATTGTGTTCGTAACTTCAGGTACTGGCAACCTCATCACTTGATTCCATAAATTGACACATTGTGCTGTGGGCATCAGCTTACGGCCATACCACCCTGAGCACTCCTGACCTCGTCTGATCTCGGAAGTTAAGCAGGGCTGGGCTTGGTTAGTACTTGGATGGGAGACTGCCTGGGAATATCTGGTGCTGTAAACCTTTCATGTCATTGAACTACTTTTGATCCAGAGAAGGGGTGTATTAAAAGACCCAAAGCACCTGCCCATTAATGAGGGCACATTAACAACATTGCTTTTGGCTGTTTTCACCAATGTCTTGTTCTGCTGGCTGAGGCCACATACAACACACCAGGGCCAGTGCTGCTGGCCGAGGTTAACTACACCACACCAGGCCCTGTGCTGGTTCCTGAGGCCATCTTCAAATTCAAGGTCCTGTGCTCCTGGATAAATGCTAAACTGAGTCTTTGGGTTAGGGTATTAGGCAAGCATGCAGGTAGGGTTATAGGATATTCTTCGTAACTTCAGGTAATGGCCACCTCATCACTTGATTCCATAAATTGACACATTGTGCTGTGGGCAGCCGCTTACGGCCATACCACCCTGAGCACGCCTGACCTCGTCTGATCTCGGAAGCTAAGCAGGGCTTGGTTTGGTTGGTACTTGGATGGGAGACTGCCTGGTAATACCTGGTGCTGTAAGCCTTTCATTTTCTTGTCATTGAACTGCTTTTGATCCAGAGAAGGGGTGTATTAAAAGACCCAAAGCAGCTGCCCATTAATGAGGGCACATTAACAACATTGCTTTTGGCTGTTTTCACCAATGTCTTGTTCTGCTGGCTGAGGCCACCTACAACACACCAGGGCCAGTGCTGCTGGCCGAGGCTAACTACACCACACCAGGCCCTGTGCTGGTTCCTGAGGCCATCTTCAAAAATCCAGGGCCTGTGCTGCTGGATAAATGCTAAACTGAGTCTTTGGCTTAGGGTATTAGGCAAGCATGCAGGTAGGGTTATAGGATTGTGTTCGTAACTTCAGGTACTGGCCACCTCATCACTTGATTCCATAAATTGACACATTGTGCTGTGGGCAGCAGCTTACGGCCATACCACCCTGAGCACGCCTGACCTCGTCTGATCTCGGAAGCTAAGCAGGGCTAGGCTCTGTTAGTACTTGGATGGGAGACTGCCTGGGAATACCTGGTGCTGTAAGCCTTTCATGTCATTGAACTGCTTTTGATTCAGAGAAGGGGTGTATTAAAAGACCCAAAGCAGCTGCCCATTAATGAGGGCACATTAACGACATTGCTTTTGGCTGTTTTCACCAATGTCTTGTTCTGCTGGCTGAGGCCACCTACAACACACCAGGGCCAGTGCTGCTGGCCGAGGCTAACTACACCACACCAGGCCCTGTGCTGGTTCCTGAGGCCATCTTCAAAAATCCAGGGCCTGTGCTGCTGGATAAATGCTAAACTGAGTCTTTGGGTTAGGGTATTAGGCAAGCATGTAGGTAGGGTTATAGGATTGTGTTCGTAACTTCAGGTACTGGCCACCTCATCACTTGATTCCATAAATTGACACATTGTGCTGTGGGCAGCACCTTACGGCCATACCACCCTGAGCACCCCTTACCTCGTCTGATATCGGAAGCTAAGCAGGGCTGGGCTTGGTTAGTACTTGGATGGGAGACTGCCTGGGAATACCTGGTGCTGTAAGCCTTTCATTTCCATGTCATTGAACTGCTTTTGATTCAGAGAAGGGGTGTATTAAAAGACCCAAAGCACCTGCCCATTAATGAGGGCACATTAACGACATTGCTTTTGGCTGTTTTCACCAATGTCTTGTTCTGCTGGCTGAGGCCACCTACAACACACCAGGGCCAGTGCTGCTGGCCGAGTAAACTACACAAAACCAGGCCCTGTGCTTGTTTCTGAGGCCATCTTCAAAAATCCAGGTCCTGTGCTGCTGGATAAATGCTAAACTGAGTCTTTGGGTTAGGGTATGAGGCAAGCATGCAGGTAGGGTTATAGGATTGTGTTCGTAACTCCAGGTACTGGCCACCTCATCACTTGATTCCATAAATTGACACATTGTGCTGTGGCCAGCAGCTTACAGCCATACCACCCTGAGCATGCCTGACCTCGTCTGATCTCGGAAGCTAAGCAGGGCTTGGCTTGGTTAGTACTTGGATGGGAGACTGCCTGGGAATACCTGGTGCTGTAAGCCTTTCATTTTCATGTCATTGAACTGCTTTTGATCCAGAGAAGGGGTGTATTAAAAGACCCAAAGCAGCTGCCCATTAATGAGGGCACATTAACGACATTGCTTTTGGCTGTTTTCACCAATGTCTTGTTCTGCTGGCTGAGGCCACCTACAACACACCAGTGCCAGTGCTGCTGGCCGAGGCTAACTACACCACACCAGGCCCTGTGCTTGTTCCTGAGACCATCTTCAAAAATCCAGGGCCTGTGCTGCTGGATAAATGCTAAACTGAGTCTTTGGCTTAGGGTATTAGGCAAGCATGCAGGTAGGGTTATAGGATTGTGTTCGTAACTTCAGGTACTGGCCACCTCATCACTTGATTCCATAAATTGACACATTGTGCTGTGGGCAGCAGCTTACGGCCATACCACCCTGAGCACGCCTGACCTCGTCTGATCTCGGAAGCTAAGCAGGGCTGGGCTTGGTTAGTACTTGGATGGGAGACTACCTGGGAATACCTGGTGCTGTAAGCCTTTCATTTTCATGTCATTGAACTGCTTTTGATCAAGAGAAGGGGTGTATTAAAAGACCCAAAGCAGCTGCCCATTAATGAGGGCACATTAACGACATTGCTTTTGGCTGTTTTCACCAATGTCTTGTTCTGCTGGCTGAGGCCACCTACAACACACCAGGGCCAGTGCTGCTGGCCGAGGCTAACTACACCACACCAGGCCCTGTGTTGGTTCCTGAGACCATCTTCAAAAATCCAGGGCCTGTGCTGCTGGATAAATGCTAAACTGAGTCTTTGGGTTAGGGTATGAGGCAAGCATGCAGGTAGGGTTATAGGATTGTGTTCGTAACTTCAGGTACTGGCCACCTCATCACTTGATTCCATAAATTGACACATTGTGCTGTAGGCAGCAGCTTATGGCCATACCACCCTGAGCACTCCTGACCTCGTCTGATCTCGTAAGCTAACCAGGGCTGGGCTTGGTTAGTACTTGGATGGGAGACTGCCTGGGGCGTGGTTAGTACTTGGATGGGACACTGCCTGGGAATACCTGGTGCTGTAAGCCTTTCATTTTCATGTCATTGAACTGCTTTTGATTCAGAGAAGGGGTGTATTAAAAGACCCAAAGCAGCTTCCCATTAATGAGGGCACATTAACGACATTGCTTTTGGCTGTTTTCACCAATGTCTTGTTCTGCTGGCTGAGGCCACCTACAACACACCAGGGCCAGTGCTGCTGGCCGAGGCTAACTACACCACACCATGCCCTGTGCTGGTTCCTGAGACCATCTTCAAAAATCCAGGGCCTGTGCTGCTGGATAAATGCTAAACTGAGTCTTTGGCTTAGGTTATTAGGCAAGCATGCAGGTAGGGTTATAGGATTGTGTTCGTAACTTCAGGTACTGGCCACCTCATCACTTGATTCCATAAATTGACACATTGTGCTTTGGGCAAGACCTTACGGCCATACCACCCTGAGCACGCCTGACCTCGTCTGATCTCGGAAGCTAAGCAGGGCTGGGCTTGGTTAGTACTTGAATGGGAGACTTCCTGGGAATACCTGGTGCTGTAAGCCTTTCATTTTCATGTCATTTAACTGCTTTTGATCCAGAGAAGGGGTGTATTAAAAGACCCAAAGCAGATGCCCATTAATGAGGGCACATTAACGACATTGCTTTTGGCTGTTTTCACCAATGTCTTGTTCTGCTGGCTGAGGCCACCTACAACACACCAGGGCCAGTGCTGCTGGCCGAGGCTAACTACACCACACCAGGCCCTGTGCTGGTTCCTGAGGCCATCTTCAAATTCCAGGTCCTGTGCTGCTGGATAAATGCTAAACTGAGTCTTTGGCTTAGGGTATTAGGCAAGCATGCAGGTAGGGTTATAGGATTGTGTTCGTAACTTCAGGTACTGGCCACCTCATCACTTGATTCCATAAATTGACACATTGTGCTGTGGGCAGCAGCTTACGGCCATACCACCCTGAGCACTCCTGACCTCGTCTGATCTCTAAAGCTAAGCAGGGCTGGGCTTGGTTAGTACTTGAATGGGAGACTGCCTGGGAATACCTGGTGCTGTAAGCCTTTCATTTTCATGTCATTGAACTGCTTTTGATCCAGAGAAGGGGTGTATTAAAAGACCCAAAGCAGATGCCCATTAATGAGGGCACATTAACAACATTGCTTTTGGCTGTTTTCACCAATGTCTTGTTCTGCTGGCTGAGGCCACCTACAACACACCAGGGCCAGTGCTGCTGGCCGAGGCTAACTACACCACACCAGGCCCTGTGCTGGTTCCTAAGGCCATCTTCAAAAATCCAGGTCCTGTGCTGCTGGATAAATGCTAAACTGAGTCTTTGGGTTAGGGTATTAGGCAAGCATGCAGGTAGGGTTATAGGATTGTGTTCGTAACTTCAGGTACTGGCCACCTCATCATTTGATTCCATAAATTGACACATTGTGCTTTGGGCAGCAGCTTACGGCCATACCACCCTGAGCACGCCTGACCTCGTCTGATCTCGGAAGCTAAGCAGGGCTGGGCTTGGTTAATACTTGGATGGGAGACTGCCTGGGAATACCTGGTGCTGTAAGCCTTTCATTTTCATGTCATTGAACTGCTTTTGATCCAGAGAAGGGGTGTATTAAAAGACCCAAAGCAGCTGCCCATTAATGAGGGCACATTAACGACATTGCTTTTGGCTGTTTTCACCAATGTCTTGTTCTGCTGGCTGAGGCCACCTACAACACACCAGGGCCAGTGCTGCTGGCCGAGGCTAACTACACCACACCAGGCCCTGTGCTGGTTCCTGAGGCCATCTTCAAAAATCCAGGGCCTGTGCTGCTGAATAAATGCTAAACTGAGTCTTTGGCTTAGGGTATTAGGCAAGCATGCAGGTAGGGTTATAGAATTGTGTTCGTAACTTCAGGTACTGGCCACCTCATCACTTGATTCCATAAATTGACACATTGTGCTGTGGGCAGCAGCCTACGGCCATACCACCCTGAGCACGCCTGACCTCGTCTGATCTCGGAAACTAAGCAGGGCTGGGCTTGGTTAGTACTTGGATGGGAGACTGCCTGGGAATACCTGGTGCTGTAAGCCTTTCATTTTCATGTCATTGAACTGCTTTTGAACCAGAGAAGGGGTGTATTAAAAGACCCAAAGCAGCTGCCCATTAATGAGGGCACATTAACGACATTGCTTTTGGCTGTTTTCACCAATGTCTTATTCTGCTGGCTGAGGCCACCTACAACACACCAGGGCCAGTGCTGCTGGCCGAGGCTAACTACACCACAACAGGCCCTGTGCTGGTTCCTGAGGCCATCTTCAAAAATCCAGGGCCTGTGCTGCTGGATAAATGCTAAACTGAGTCTTTGGCTTAGGGTATTAGGCAAGCATGCAGGTAGGGTTATAGGATTGTGTCCGTAACTTCAGGTACTGGCCACCTCATCACTTGATTCCATAAATTGACACATTGTGCTGTGGGCAGGATCTTACGGCCATACCACCCTTAGCACGCCTGACCTCATTTGATCTCGGAAGCTAAGCAGGGCTGGGCTTGGTTAGTACTTGGATGGGAGACTGCCTGGGAATACCTGGTGCTGTAAGCCTTTCATTTTCATGTCATTGAACTGCTTTTGATCCAGAGAAGGGGTGTATTAAAAGACCCAAAGCAGCTGCCCATTAATGAGGGCACATTAACGACATTGCTTTTGGCTGTTTTCACCAATGTCTTGTTCTGCTGGCTGAGGCCACCTACAACACACCAGGGCCAGTGCTGCTGGCCGAGGCTAACTACACCACACCAGGCCCTGTGCTGGTTCTCGAGGCCATCTTCAAAAATCCAGGGCCTGTGCTGCTGGATAAATGCTAAACTGAGTATTTGGCTTAGGGTATTAGGCAAGCATGCAGGTAGGGTTATAGGATTGTGTTCGTAACTTCAGGTACTGGCCACCTCATCACTTGATTCCATAAATTGACACATTGTGCTGTGGGCAGGATCTTACGGCCATACCACCCTTAGCACGCCTGACCTCGTTTGATCTCGGAAGCTAAGCAGGGCTGGGCTTGGTTAGTACTTGGATGGGAGACTGCCTGGGAATACCTGGTGCTGTAAGCCTTTCATTTTCATGTCATTGAACTGCTTTTGATCCAGAGAAGGGGTGTATTAAAAGACCCAAAGCAGATGCCCATTAATGAGGGCCCATTAACAACATTGCTTTTGGCTGTTTTCACCAATGTCTTGTTCTGCTGGCTGAGGCCACCTACAACACACCAGGGCCAGTGCTCCTGGCCGAGGCTAACTACACCACACCAGGCCCTGTGCTGGTTCCTGAGGCCATCTTCAAAAATCCAGGGCCTGTGCTGCTGGATAAATGCTAAACTGAGTCTTTGGCTTAGGGTATTAGGCAAGCATGCAAGTAGGGTTATAGGATTGTGTTCGTAACTTCAGGTACTGGCCACCTCATCACTTGATTCCATAAATTGACACATTGTGCTGTGGGCAGCAGCTTACGGCCATACCACCCTGAGCATGCCTGACCTCGTCTGATCTCGGAAGCTAAGCAGGGCTGGGCTTGGTTAGTACTTGGATGGGAGACTGCCTGGGAATACCTGGTGCTGTAAGCCTTTCATTTTTATGTCATTGAACTGCTTTTGATTCAGAGAAGGGGTGTATTAAAAGACCCAAAGCAGCTGCCCATTAATGAGGGCACATTAACGACATTGCTTTTGGCTGTTTTCACCAATGTCTTGTTCTGCTGGCTGAGGCCACCTACAACACACCAGGGCCAGTGCTGCTGGCCGAGGCTAACTACACCACACCAGGCCCTGTGCTGGTTCCTGAGGCCATCTTCAAAAATCCAGGTCCTGTGCGGTTGGATAAATGCTAAACTGAGTCTTTGGGTTAGGGTATGAGGCAAGCATGCAGGTAGGGTTATAGGATTGTGTTCGTAACTTCAGGTACTGGCCACCTCATGACTTGATTCCATAAATTGACACATTGTGCTGTGGGCAGCAGCTTACGGCCATACCACCCTGAGCACGCCTGACCTCGTCTGATCTCGGAAGCTAAGCAGGGCTGGGCTTGGTTAGTGCTTGGATGGGAGACTGCCTGGGAATACCTGGTGCTGTAAGCCTTTCATTTTCATGTCATTGAACTGCTTTTGATCCAGAGAAGGGGTGTATTAAAAGACCCAAAGCAGATGCCCATTAATGAGGGCACATTAACAACATTGCTTTTGGCTGTTTTCACCAATGTCTTGTTCTGCTGGCTGAGGCCACCTACAACACACCAGGGCCAGTGCTGCTGGCCGAGGCTAACTACACCACACCAGGCCCTGTGCTGGTTCCTGAGGCCATCTTCAAAAATCCAGGGCCTGTGCTGCTGGATAAATGCTAAACTGAGTCTTTGGCTTAGGGTATTAGGCAAGCATGCAGGTAGGGTTATAGGATTGTGTTCGTAACTTCAGGTACTGGCCACCTCATCACTTGATTCCATAAATTGACACATTGTGCTGTGGGCAGCAGCTTATGGCCATACCACCCTGAGCACGCCTGACCTAGCTTGATCTCGGAAGCTAAGCAGGGCTGGGCTTGGTTAGTACTTGGATGGGAGACTGCCTGGGAATACCTGGTGCTGTAAGCCTTTCATTTTCATGTCATTGAACTGCTTTTGATCCAGAGAAGGGGTGTATTAAAAGACCCAAAGCAGCTGCCCATTAATGAGGGCACATTAACGACATTGCTTTTGGCTGTTTTCACCAATGTCTTGTTCTGCTGGCTGAGGCCACCTACAACACACCAGGGCCAGTGCTGCTGGCCGAGGCTAACTACACCACACCAGGCCCTGTGCTGGTTCCTGAGGCCATCTTCAAAAATCCAGGGCCTGTGCTGCTGGATAAATGCTAAACTGAGTCTTTGGCTTAGGGTATTAGGCAAGCATGCAGGTAGGGTTATAGGATTGTGTTCGTAACTTCAGGTACTGGCAACCTCATCACTTGATTCCATAAATTGACACATTGTGCTGTGGGCAGGATCTTACGGCCATACCACCCTGAGCACGCCTGACCTCGTCTGATCTCGGAAGCTAAGCAGGGCTGGGCTTGGTTAGTACTTGGATGGGAGACTGCCTGGGAATACCTGGTGCTGTAAGCCTTTCATTTTCATGTCATTGAACTGCTTTTGATCCAGAGAAGGGGTGTATTAAAAGACCCAAAGCAGCTGCCCATTAATGAGGGCACATTAACGACATTGCTTTTGGCTGTTTTCACCAATGTCTTGTTCTGCTGGCTGAGGCCACCTACAACACACCAGGGCCAGTGCTGCTGGCCGAGGCTAACTACACCACACCAGGCCCTGTGCTGGTTCCTGAGGCCATCATAAAAAATCCAGGGCCCGTGCTGCTGGATAAATTCTAAACTGAGTCTTTGGGTTAGGGTATTAGGCAAGCATGCAGGTAGGGTTATAGGATTGTGTTCGTAACTTCAGGTACTGGCCACCTCATCACTTGA